>NW_020201055.1:0-1720 GCF_001531365.2 Cynara cardunculus var. scolymus | reverse complement strand
TGCTTATGAATACCCAGAACTTTGTCGCCACTTAGCATTTTTCTATGTCGGATGAAGATTCCAAAGTAGATATTTTCTAGATATGGCTCTCGGATCCTTGCTCGATCATATCCAGGAAAATTTGCTCTAATATGAAATGGCACATAGTCTCTGGTAAAAATTTCAATTAGATCAACATGTTCTCTTTAAGCTGGAATGTCTTGCACATCAGATAAGACTGTAGTGGAAGATTCTGGAGTAGACTGACGTTCTTCTTGAACAGGAAAGACTGGATTTTCATCATCTATATCGGCTTCAAATTCAAAAAAGATCCCAGTCGATTCGTCGATGTTGAGAATATCTTCTCCAAAAAGTCATGCTTTCCACCCAAAGTTTTAGAGAACACTTCGTTGAATCCAACGTTGGCAGACAAGTCCAATAGCATCCTTGTTCCTTCAGTGGAGTTCGCCGGCTTTCAACCATTGGCTCGATCGTAGGACTTGTCTCCAAACCTTCATCTACAACTTCAATAACCTCAATTGTTCTTTCCCGAACTGATTCCGGTTCAGAAGCTTTAGCAGTAACGTCTTGAGTTGATGGCTTCTCACCAACCCTTGCACCTTGTTCAGAAGTCTCGGCCAATACCTGTCTCTTTCTCTCCCCCTCATGACTATCTGGATCGTCCTGATCGTCATGCCTTCTTTTGAATAATCTCTGTATTTTTCTAAAGTCAGTGTGCTCCAAAATTGTTGTAAATACACCATTGGAACATGTGTATTTGCAGCTAGAGAATATGAAATAGGATGGCCTTTCAAGATTTCTATAATGATCGGGTATTCAGCTGGCATAACAAATGAGAAGACGTGGTTATTTGGTTTTATATCAAGGTATTTTATTTGTGGGAAAAGGGTTTCAAATGGAATAGGCTGGTTGGGAGGGTGAATAGGAATGTTATCAGATCTAACTAAAGGAACATGTGATTCCTCGTCAGATTGATGTCGGTGTTCCGCCATTTACCTGTAAAAAAAATCTAAAAATATTAGAAACCATTTTATTCAAACAAAATGTAACACACACACAAAGGAAAGAAAGAAAAAAAATTAAACTCTAACAAAAATTAAAAAATAAAGAGAAAAAAAAATTCAAAGCAAATAACACCAACACTTAGAAAAAAAATGAAAAACAAGTTGACCGGATTAGAATTCTGGACAATCATACGAACATTCTAACACTTGAAAGAAAAACAAAGTTGTGACCAAATTAGAAGTCCTGACAACAAAACATTCACACACAAAATTTCTAAGTCTAAAACAATAAATCAGACAATTATCCACCGGATTAAGGTTGATCGGATTGAACTCCGATCACCTTGTCCGGTGAAATATCCGTTCAACACAAAATTCACACGGTAAAAAAAATCCAAAATACACACTAAAACAAAATTCAAAATCCACACAAAACAATCAAAATAGACTCAAAATAATCAAAATACACTAAAAAACGATCAAAAATGCACACAAAATACACAATCTAACAAAGATAAAACCGTTTTTATTTGAGTTTATTTTCTTATTATTCAACTTTCAGATATTATGAAGTTAATGAGAATTTTGAGTCCAACAGTCCATAAGATCGATGTTAATCCAATACAATCAAGGTATATGAATAAGGAAACAAATGATATAAACCTTGATTTAAGAAAGATGAAACTGTTAAAGAGATTGACTGAGTAGATCTTGAA
>NW_020201054.1:84143-84662 GCF_001531365.2 Cynara cardunculus var. scolymus | reverse complement strand
ACGACAGAGGCTGAATATGTAGCCGCTGCAAGTTGTTGCTCACAAGCTMTGTGGATGCAGACTCAACTACGTGATTATGGTTACTGTGTCAACAAGATCCCCATCCTCTGTGATTCAAAGAGTGHWATTGCWATATYAGCCAATCCTGTGCAACATTCAAAAACAAAGCATATCGACATAAGGTACCATTTCTTAAAACATCATGTTGAAGAAGGTAATGTCGAATTATACTTTGTAAAATCTGAATTTCAATTGGCTGACCTCTTAACCAAAGCTCTTGATGAGAAAAGGTTTAATTTYCTTGTTGAGAAAATAGGAATGACATGTCCAGAGTTCTAGTTGTTGAATGTCTTATTTATTTATTCTTTTTGTATAAAGTTGTTTTCTCTTTTATTAATTTCATTCTTCTGTATATATCTTTTCTTTTAAATTTCATTATGTTTATAGTTTTAATTTCTTGATTAACCTTCTCTTGATTTCATAGTTAACAGGTTTATCTTGCAGAGACTTGCAAGGTTT
>NW_020201054.1:57204-83998 GCF_001531365.2 Cynara cardunculus var. scolymus | reverse complement strand
AAAATAATAAAACCTTTTGAAGAAGAAAAATGTTTTTCATCACAGAAGTCTTTTCACATATCCTTTGTGATAGCTCTCAGAGGCTCTTTGAACGGATCCTCTGTCGATACTTCTTCATAGGATTTTCAAATGGTTTTTAGTTCGAGGGGGAGCCATGGAAGCTGGCTCATAGGGGGAGTTTTGAAATAAAAATTAAAACCTCAGAAGGTGCCAAAACTTTTGAAGTATCTTGTTCTCAGAGGTCAACTCATCAGAAACTTTGACGCTTTTATCAGAGGCTTTGTGGGTTTGAACTGAGCAAGTACTCATCTCTCTGAGGATTTTCAAACCATTTAGGTAAATAAAGGTGTAACTTGCTAGAAGACCCCGCACATATCACAAAGGCTCTGTTACCCTTAGGCCTCTGACAGAAATCTCTTATAGTTCTTTATTATTGATATGGTGCGCGTGGTTCTGTGGATAAGGGTTAAAGCAAATCACGTGCGTGTCAGAAACGGGGGCGCACGTCATCAATCGCGCGTCTTCCCAACATTGCATGTCATATTTTTGATTCGTCACACCCTTTAGCCACTCATCACGTTATTTCTCCCAATAAACGGTTCAGTTCAAATCTCTCAATATAAATATCCCTTCCCCCCAAAACGTAAGCCTTTACAATATCCTTCTTTTCCGACGAACCTGTAATTTTTTCAAGCTTTACTAAAACCTGCAACTATGTCTTCTTCTTCAGCCTCCGCTCAATCGGTTAACGTCTCAAGCGACAACGAAGTAACCCAAGCCCAAGCTTTAACGTTTCACGCTCTATCGTTTGTCAAAAATCGATACGAGAAAGTCGTACTGGTGAAGAAACCTAATAATTATTACTTCGTTCCATCTTCAACAGGTTTTCCTGAATTCACCTTCCCCTTCTTGAAATTCTTCGTAACCATCCACTTTTTTATGCCCTTTCAGCCACCAAACCTACACATGAATCATATATCACCCAATTCCTTTTAAGCTCATATATAACTACCTTGGACAACTCTAGACTAAGCATCGTTGGTTATGCTTCTCACCCAATCAACAAATCTCTAGTGCCCATGGAACTAAACGTGGATACTCTTCGAACTGCCCTGCACCTACCCTCCTTGGAATCTCTCAATTTGGATGCATTCGCCCTAACCCCAACAGACGATGAACTAATTCAATTTCTTGAATTTCATTCCTATGCTACCAAGACTAAAATTGTGAAAAGGACTCAGTTCAAACGAAAAGGCCTTCCCCCAATCTGGAATACTTTGTTCTCGATAGTGAATAGCTGTCTAACAGGGAAGGTCGGCAGCCATGACCATACCTCTCATGCAATGCTTTCCATTGTGTATGGAATTTATTTCAACCTGCCCCTCGACTACGCACAACTCATCTTCGAAGACATGGTGGGTTTGATCAAGAAAAAGTGCGCTTCACAGAGGGGTGAGAAGTCAAAAGTAAAGGCACAGAAGAAGGCCAAAGAGGACCTCAATCATCCAAACCTTATTCTACAAAGGTTCTTTAGCCTAGTCTTTAGGGAAATGATTGCAGAGAAGCTGCCCTCTGCCGAGCCTAACGCCATATTATATCCATTGAAGGAGTTCCACCCGACAGAGCATGAGCTAGGGTACAGAAGCCCCAGACCTCTATCTAAAGCCATGCTCAAATACCTTAGTCATGGAGATAGGAAAGCATACAGACGTGGATACAGGAGAACAGAGCCGGTCCCTGAAACCCCTCCACGCATAGGTATCCCATTAGGTGAAAATGTGCAAAAAATGAGAGTAGAGGGAAGAAGGGAGGAGCCAGCAGAGGCTAGAGATGTGAGTGAGGAAAGACCTAGAGTAGCAAGTCCGCCACCTAAGAAGACTAAGAAGACACAGAAGGGTGTTGACTCTTCTGTGAAAAAGGATGGGAAGAAGAGACCCGCAGAAGAAGAGGGTCCAAGTAGTCCTCTGCAAAAGCCTAAGAAAAAGAAATCGAAGAAGGCCCAACCCGCAGAGGATGTGGTCACAGAGGCTGCAATTCAAGAGAGCCCTGCAGAGGCTGCTCCAAAGCGCAGAAGGTTGCGCAAAGTGGTTCATGTGGAGTCCCCAACAGAGCAGATACAAGGTGTTATCTTCCAAATTCAACAAGGGTTTAAAGCACCTACGAAAGTAGCTGACTTGGGGACAAAGGTCGTATTAGACGACGAAGAAGAAGAGTTGGAGATAGGTGAGGGAGAAAAAAATGCCCAAGGCACACATCCTAGCCCCCCACCCAGTGTTACCCACATTTCTAGGGACCCTGTTCTAGAGGGATCCCCTATTGAAAAAGGTGTGCACACGCTAAGCCCAACCCAAGCTAACCTCGCAGAGGACACTCTTTCGTCCTCTGTCGAACGCATAGCCCGGGAACCACAACATACTCCAACATCCTCTCAAAAGGATGTTGGTTTTAATATAAGAGTCCAATCGCCCAAGGATTTGTCACAACCCAAAGAGGCATCCGTTGCCTCTCCACACTTGAGTGACCAACCAAAGTATGCTTCAGAGGCATATGTGAGAGTCACAGAGACTGAGGGTCTAGAACGCCTAAAGTCCACACTCGATCCCTCTGTCGAGTTAGGCTCTGAACCTACTAGGCAAGATATCAACAGAACACTAGTAGGCTCTCCAAAAGGAGATGTTCGAGGATCTGGTGGAAGTCCCCGAGATGACTTCGAAAAACCAGTCGCTGAGGGCGCTTCACACTCCGAGGCTACTAGGTCACCATGTGTTGGTGATCTTGGTTCCCAGGATACCTATGTGACAAAGGGGGAGTTACAAACCTTCACCACAACAGTATTCCAGAGGTTGGACGAGTTGAGAAGCTTGTTCACCTCTCAACCATCGACAGAGGAGTTTGCTCCAATCACAGAGGCTCTGAAGGAGTTGACATCTACAACTTCAGAACTCAAGGTGACTCTTTCAGCCCTTCAGAGCTTTGTCCTTCATAAATACGACCTCGCAGAAGCCTTCAACGCTTTATCTCTCTACCCTTCCTCAATCCAAAAGCTGAAGACAGAGTTATCAGAGGTAGCCGCCCAGTTTGGTACTGATTTCATCTCCGCTGGCTACACAGACTACTCCACCTTCAAGGATGAGATCAAGCAGATGTACTCCTCTGCAGTCACCTATGGATTTAAAACCAAAACCTCCAGGGTAAACATCAACCATCTAGCCACTCGCAGAGAGCTAGACGCAATGGTTGAAGCCCTAGGAGATATTGTGAGCAAACACACAGACCAACTCCTCAAAGAAGCCCGAGCTTCCAACCAATCCATTAGAGACTGCACTTCAAAGCTCGTCAAAGAGGGTGACTCCTTCAGAAGCGAAATCTATCGCAGCCTCTCTAAAATGAAGTGGGCCTCAGAGATCGACATAAACAACGCTTCTATGAACGCNGGTGACTCCTTCAGAAGCGAAATCTATCGCAGCCTCTCTAAAATGAAGTGGGCCTCAGAGATCGACATAAACAACGCTTCTATGAACGCTGAGTTGGTGATCGAGAAAATGGAGAAGGCGGCTATCAGGATTCTGAGGCGATTGAAGAAGGCTCCCCTTACCTCTTGCAAAGCAAAAGCAACCAAAATCCATGACGATCAAGGAGGTGATGACCATGATTGTCATGAGGGGGAGAAGAAGTTAGAGAAGAGAGCAGAAGAGCCTAAGAAGACAACCTCTCTCAAACCACTAAAGATAGTGGACTCTACAGCTGCCCTGTTCTCAAAAGACAAAGCAACATAGCCTAAAAGAAAAGGCAAGGGTAAAGTTGTAGAGAACTCGCCACCGAAGGGGTCAAGCTATGAGACACTAGAGGAGATAAATGAAGAAGAGTATGACGACCCAGAACTCATTCAAGCGTTAAAGGCCTCTTTGGCAGAGGCACAAGCAAGAAAGGGCAGAGCCCGCATCCCCAAAGCTGTAGAAGGCTCTTCCTCCAAGAAGGCGAAGGAGGAAACGTCCACGGGTACGTTCGACGCTCTAGTAGGAACTATCAAGCCAATCCTACCAGAGGGGTCCACCTAGAGGCCGATACTAGAAGAAGAAACCAGAATACCAGAATCTGCCACAGTGGGAATGGTTAATGAGATCCTTGAATCGATGAGCAAAATTCCCATGTAGCAAGTGCGTACAGAGCCTGTAACCACTGTGGAGGAGATTCTGTGGTGGCGTTACTCTACCGTGGACACAGAGCCCCCTTACGATCCAGAGCTTACAGGAATGCCTTCTGCCGCTGCAAAATTTAACTTCTCAAAACTCACAAGGCCACGCGAGCAGGTCTTCTCAGAGCACATGATAACTTATCTTGAAACCATTTCTCCAAGGACTATGCTGAAGAAGACCGTGCTTTATGCTCAATATGTGGTGAAGAGGGATGACGGCAACATCTACACGTTCACAGATGTTGACCTCCACAACCTCTGTGTATTTGACCTTATCTTCTTGCATAAAATTCTTAACAAGTACATGAAGAGGAGGTCAAGCTATTCGACTTCCCTCAGAAGGCTGATCGAAGTAATATGTGTTCAAGTAAAATACTATAGACTTGAAGATTTCCCCTCCGAAGAACAGGCCAAGTTGGTTATTTAGATGTCATCCCAACACCATTCTCCACTATCCCGTCTTTGGGTTTGTGTTCTTGGACAAGGATGACATTATAAGTTTCTTTGATCCGGCAGAGGCGAACCCTTGAGTGGGTGTTCAACAGAGTGGCAGTAGAGGTCCACAGAGGGCATCTAAGGGTGGACGAAGTGTCTGATATTCTGGAAGTAATTAAAGTTCAAGTCTCCTTCAGAGAATGGATATTCAATGTCTACAGAACTATCAAGTCAGATCTGCAATTTTTCGTAGATGACTATCCAGACTCTGCTGTGGACTAATCTTCCGTAATAGTATAGGCCTGAGCAACAAAATTTTCTATTCTTTCAATTTATGTAATTCTTTTCAGAGGATGAGTTTAATCTCCTCTTGTAATTCTTTCATTTAGTCATTACTTGCTTTCAACTGTCCATTTTTACTTTTTCATACTTGGGGGGAGATTGTTAGCTCTAATATTTACTTCATGTAAAAGTATGAAAAAGTATTCTGCAAGTGTTGACAGAAGGGTATCTTCCACAGAAGACATCAGAGGACTAGCAACATAAGCTGTTTCAACGTGCAAGTAAAGTTCAACAGAACCTCTGATGTCTCTCACAGAGGTTCTGGTAAAAGGTCCTCTGACAATAAGATCACACAAGTCTACAACATCAGAGCCTCTGAGATGGCTCACAGAGGGTCTGCGGATTTGTCTTCAGTGAAGATCCTGTTCTGTTGTTTTTCAAAGGTTGTTAGCTGCATGTGCTTCTCACGTGACTAGATTTTTAATAGACTTTATTTGGAAGGCTTAGATGATTTCTCTTTTTAGATCATGTCATAAAAGTCGTTAGGGTCTAGTATAAATAGCAGCTTAGGCCTTTGTATTCAGTGTGCTTCCGTATTGTAATCGTATATATTTTCAATCAATTGAAAAACCTTTGAAGCTATTCTATTGTGTTCATCTTCTTCATATTAATCTGTGTGTTCTTGGTTTATTACTCTGTTTTGTTTTTATCATTGTTTCCGCTGCACTGTAATCGTCCTAGAGATCATTCAGAGTAAGAGTTCATATACCAAAGCTGAATTTACAGGTCCTAACAAAAAGATTGAACAAATTCGCACAAGAATTAAGACTGCCCAGAGAAACTCAGTCTAATTCATAGCACCTTTCATGTATCGACTCTACGCAAATGTTTAGAAGATCCAAATCAAGCTATACCACTTCCTGAGATCAAACTTGACAACCAGTTGAATTTCATCGAAGTACCAGAGGCAGTAACTGATAGAAAGACCAAGGTATTAAGAACCAAAGAGATCAGTCTAGTTAGAATACAGTGGCGTTTTTATAAGGGATCAGAAGCAAAATGGGAACTAGAATCTAATATGAAAACCCAATATCCTTGGTTATTTGAATGAATTACGGGACAAAATTCTTTTAAGGGGGATAGAATGTTACAACCGAGTTTTTTGCAAACCTGGTTCAAGGTAATCTTATGTGTTTATTATGTGGATTATGTGATGGCATGCATAATTATGCTAATACTTGCATGAATTATGTGTATATGGATAGAATATGATATTATGCATACATATGATAGAATATAATATTTAAAACCCAAACTTCATGGTTAAGAAATGAATGGGTTTAAATTATTATCTTTACCGCCCAAAAGACTTTTATATTGAATAAAAATCCACCACCGCCTCATTTAAAGATATAAAAGAAAGAAGATAAGATAAGAATCTTATCTGCTTCCTCTTTTTACAAAAAGTAAGTGTTTTGAAGAAAGAAATTTATAGGCGGTGAAAGTGCTCTTGTAGGTTGTTAGGACTGAAAATCAGTATTAATTGTATTCGTCTTGAAAGTTAAATATTGTCTATAATTGTAAAAGTCATCGTGTTTGACTTTTCTTATAAGAGTTTGACTTTGACTTGTGTTAGTAGGTTTGACCATATAAATAGGAGTTGTCTTTGTAATTAGAGTAGTAGATAGCTTATTGTATATTCATAATACGTAATAAAGAGGTTTGACTGAATTGTGAAGATTGACTTTTCCTCTCAACTATCATATGAGTGTTCTTGATGTTCTTACATGATAAATCATAGATCTGCCATTGTTGTGAAGATAACATGAAGATTGATCAGTGAATTGTGGGACACACATAGGTGTTCTTGGAAAGCATTCTTGAAGAATATTTGCTGTTTAAAGATTCTGATTATTTGTTGCGTACTATTACTTGCAGAATCTGTGATTTTAAGGTGAGTTTTTGATTACTACTATTTAAATAACTGCGAGTTTTATCTACTGTTTGATTTTTATAAGGACTGTGGAGTATTGATGATTTAAGGATTTACAGTAACTTGGTAAAACTGTTTTAAAAACAGTTTTAAAGGAAATGTTTTGTGTTCCTGAAATGTGAAACTATTTGGAAAAGATTAAAGCAGAAATTGTGCTTTAAAATCAATTTTGGATATGATATCCTGTGTTGAGTATTTTAAAGGGAATCGATGATTTGAGAAATCATCCACATAACAGATTGTTCTACGACTTGGAAGGTTTATGAATATAAACCCATTTTGAGATTATGATTTGGTTAAAAACTATGAACGAGGTTTACTCTGACAGAAAGGTCTGCAGCCTGTCATTGGATGAAATAGTTCATATGAATTTTAGGGGGACTAAGGATGGTCGATGTGTGTGATGGATAGCTATTGCTATAAACAAGGGATTTATGGATGTAATAAGGATGGTCGTTGTGTGTGTGTATGGTATAACTCTTGCTATTATATCTATTAATATTACAACAGATTGGAGTTCTCTCTTCTTGGTGATCTAAGGATTCAGAGATGTTGTTCTTATTGGAAATAATAGTATTGATGTTATGGTTACGGGAAAATGGTCTATAGTCATTAATTTTGGTTAAAAAGTGTTTTGGAACAGAAGGTAAATTTTATGAGGAACCAGAAAAGCTCTGGTTGATCCTCACTATCGAACCAGAGGGTTCTTGTTATTGATTTGAGAAATATGCAAGTTTTTACTAAGTGTACTGGTTAGAATAGAGGATCTGTATCTATTGATAAGAGCTTCTGTGTCAAAATCATATTTTAAGAAGTTTTAAGAAAAATGATTTTATACTTAGTATTTTTTACGAAAGACAGACCAGAGGGGCTCTGGTCGACTCACACGTTGAACCAGACGCTCTGGTTGGTCATAACGTTTGAACCAGAAGCTCTGGTTAGTACAACCAAAGGCTCTGATCGAATAAGAACTCTGTATAACTACTTTTGTTATGAAAAAGGCTATCTTATTGATTGGAAGCTTAACTAAAGAACATTATAAGAAATTTTATGATCCAAAAGCTTTGGTTAGAGCAACCAGAGGCTCTGGTCGATTAACCAGAAGCTCTGGTAGAGAGACCAGAGGGGCTCTGGTCCTGTTTATTGAAATATATTCCAAGTATTATTTGAAACCAGAGGCTCGATGGACCAAAACAGAATATAATTTTCAAGTCTTTGATACATGGAATGGATTATTTGAAATAAATGTTTTGGTGATCTTCACCCTGCATTTACATAAAAAGGAACCTCACTAGACATTCATGTCTAACCCTCATTTTTTTTGTTTTTCAAAAATATGTGTGCAGGTAATGATAATAAGGGAAAGAGCAATATGTTAATTACATCTCTGTGTGCTTTGCTCTGTGAAGATCTTAATTAGCCATGTTTTGGAACATAGATGCTAGGATACAAGAGCATGTACTTTTGGAAATTTTGAGTTGCGTATTTTACGTTACAGACTCTTGTATTACGGACCTTTATGGGAAAACATGTATTCTGTGTATGGAATATGTGTTATATGCAATATATGGATTTGGAGGTGTTACAACTGAGACAATAAATCTAACTCTATCAGTTTCTGAACACCGAATGGTGTTGAACACAGATTCAATTTTCTTAATCCAACACATAGCTCTTACTGGATCCCTCTCTCTAGAGAAAATTGGTGGTTTACATGATAAGAACATTTTGATGTCTTCTTCCTTGTTATGAGTAACCGGAATAGAGGGATGTAGTTCCAATCTTTTTGTTTCCACTCTAGCCGGTATTCCCATAATAGATGTTAAAGTTTCCCGTAACTTCCCCATTTCCTCCGCCAGCATATCTCTGGTAACATACTCTGGGTGTGGCACTGATTTTTCCTGAACATTCCCAAAATGGGATTCTTCATGTTTAGAGTGTACTTCAGTCTGACCCTTTCCCTGTGACTGACTTCTCCCCTGCCTCTTCCTCTGGTTCTTCCCCGACCTCTATTTCTAGAAGTACTTGTTGGAAGATTAGCAGGTGATTCTTCTCGTTCCTCAAACTATGGATGGGATGTTCTTTCAGATCTCCGAGTTCGGCTAGAGATCTGTAGATTTTAATGTTAATAATCACGTATTCACATTCCCAAATATAATGAAGTATTCAAGTTCAGATATGTACCTGTAAATTCATAATTACACTGGCCAGATGTAATCAAAATTTACCTTACACACTATTCCTTCAACTCATCATATTTATTTCTAATGGTGCTAACTATGTCTGGGACCCTTAACATGCAATGAAATAGTTTAAGTCTAGGTATCATGCTGTTAAATACCTAAATCCCTTAAACTTAGGCTCTGATACCACTTTCTGTAACACCCCATACCACATATTGCATGTAACACACTGTTAGACCCCATAACTCTTATATGTAAAAGTAATGAAGAAAAACAAGTGATGAAAACTAGAAGGCCGATGGAAGACTTCAAGGCAAAACAGCTAAGTCTGAAGAACAACGAGAGGGTCGATGAATCGACCAGAGATGAGATGGAAAAAGCATCTTCATAGCCCCTCTGGTTATCAACACTTGGAGTTTTCTACACTAGTTCAACCAGAGGCATGCGTTGAATATATGAAAATAAGGTTGAAATAACGCCCCATGGAAGACAGCTGGAGATGACAAATAAACAGTTGGATTCTACAAAGTTTATCTTGTTTTTTTGATTATCCATGTTTAGATAAGCTTTATCTTTCCCTAGAAGATTTGCTAGATAGTCTCACTAGATAGTTATCTTCTTGTCTAGATTACTAGAATAAATAGGTGGTTAGGCCTATTGTAATCTTCGACTTTTTTAACGTTTTTCACTATCATTGAAATGAAGTGAATCTTTTGACACTCAAGTATATTCTTTGAATGTTCATCATTTGTTCTTGAGTGTTCATCATTTTATTCATCCAAACTTTATAATTAGGTTATTCTTAACTTAATTATTAGTGTTATTGAGAGATCTGAGATCAACACACACACTTCATACATAAGAAATACATGTTTATACACCACATTGGTCCCTTAGTACTAGATTCTACCAATACATAATACATCGTCCAAAAATTCAAAATACAATTCTTGTACTATTCCACATTCTTCTAATAAAATTATACATAGCATAACCAATTTTCCAGCAAATATGCACATAGGAAAAACATTACATTTTTCCCTACCCCTTACCGTTTGCACCTCCTGCAATACATATTTAAAATCACAAAATGAGGGTTAGACCGAAAGGTCTAGTGAGTTCCCCTTTGATGTTGTTGCAGGGCGAAAATCACCAAAACTTTATGTAAAACAACTTTTCATATATATAACAAATATATGAACAAGTAAGAGCATATTTATCAGTACTTTCCACAAATTCTCATCTTTCAATTAACATATCTAAAGCCCAAATAGGTTTATCATAACACCACTTTTAAACCTTTTCAATTACACAAGGTTTATTTAAAGCTTCAGGCTGAACCTGTTATTTCCTCCTCAATAACATCCAGACTATGATTGCCAATAAAAACTTTGATTCTAAATCCTTAAATCACAAAGAAATAAAGATTTCCAAATTACAGTAATCTTAAAGGATATGGTAGTAAGAGTTATATTATACATCACACTTACAAACACCACCTTTATATCCAATGGTACACCTCTCATTGATATGCCACTCTTATCCCATGGTACACCTCTCCTTGATATGCCACCCTTATATCCTCATCGAAACTTTTTATAAAACAATTCAGTTAGAACAGACTGTAGTCATAAATGTTCTAATGAAATATCATTAGTTCAGAATCATTTTATCAAAAATTCTCATTTCTTTGTAAAGATTATTAAATAATAATTATATCAATAATTTCAAGGTCAATGCATAAATCTGGTCAACACAGTCTTGGCCGTATTTCATCTCCGGTCAAGCGTTGGCCGGTTTACCAAATCCGGACAATACTACAACTTGTCCGATTATCAAATCCGGGCAACACTATTCATCTTGTCCGGTTTACTAATCTGGACACCAAATCTCCCAATGCCTTGTTCGATTTACCACTAAACCGGTCAACATAACATGTGATCTTGATCGATTAATAAATAAACCGATCACCCTTTGATCGTATTCCTACTTCTCCGTTTAAAACACTTAACATAAATTCAAAGTTCATAACTCGCTCAACACATAAACCGGCTAACACATTAATCGGATTATCCTTAAACCAGATAAGACCATGTCCGGTTTATATTTAAATCGATCAACCCTTGTCCGGTTTATTCTAGTCCGGTCAACACTCATCCGACTTGCTCTTTTAACCGGGTGAAAGATTATTTCAACAATTACACATTTTAAGAAATTATAAAACATATAAACCACTCACCTTTACTTTGAAAAGCAACTTCTTGAGAAATCAATTTGAACTTCAGTCAAGAAATAATCCGATCAATCCTTCTTTCTCCTAAATCGCACACTATCTTTGAAAATAGCAAGAAGAGCGCAATGGAAGCTTAGCCTTCCTTTTATATTTTTCTAAAAGGAGTTTGGCGGCTAAACTGCCCTTTTCTATGAATGCATACATACACCTCAATTACCTCATGCATGATATCACCCATACATGCATATGTTTTATATTACATGTATTCATTTACTCATGCATACCTACATACATCCAGTCTCATGCATGTATCCATATTATGCTTATAATTCTTTATGCATAAAATTCACATATTCACATGACCAAATATAACAATTTATCATGCTATCACATAATCATTTTATCAAATAATCACATAATAATTACCTCAGGTGATAACCAGGATCCGGTTATCATAATAAAGACTCATCTTAAACTGTTAGAAACAGTTTATACCACTTCTTTATTCAGAATCAAACATCAAAACCACATATTTCAAATATCATTATTTAAAGATATTTAGTATCAAAACTCACCTTAATAAGCGCAGATGGATAGCTTCAAACACACGACAGTTTCTTCAAATAAACATAGATTCCTCGATTCACTTTTTAAGCAAAAATCCTTCTCAAAATCTTTTCCAAAAGTAAGATAAGATAAACCTTATCTTTTAATTCCTTTTTATGTGCTTACTAAAGGCGATGTAGTTTTAATAATATAAAACTCTTACTAGGCGGTCGGTTTATTATTTTTAAACTAACCTTGCTTAATCGTGAAGGTTGCATATTTCTTATTTTAATAACAGTTTCCACATAAACATATAATCACACATGCACCTTCACATATTTTTATCATTTTCCCATATGCATGCATGTTATCACATATTTCTTATAATTGTCACATAAAGGTTACCTCAACCCAGGTTGTCTGAAACCCAGTTATCACACACATTGAGTTTATTTAGCCGAATATATCTGAATGATATTTTCTTGACATTTTCATGTTGTGATTCACATGCATATCTTTGTGATTTTGCTAGAACAGTTTGAGAAGTTAATTTTATAACTTTACGTTAGTGATAACTCGAAGTCCTATCAGAGATTCATTATTGCCAACTGTGAAAATATGTGTTAGATTACTACCCAATTTTCAAGGGGGAGTGATTGCTTGTGATGGAAAAGGTCTATTTTAAGGGGATTTTTGTTTGAAGATGCTTGAGAAAATCTGATTTATTTGTACAGAGAGATTTTTTAGAGAAATTTTGCTTACTGATTTGTATTGTTCATAAAGGGTGAAATTTCAGTCTTTGATTGTTCATGATGTTCAGGATTCTCCTAATCATCATGAAAGAAAGAAATAATATCAAAGACATATCAAAGACAAGAAGGGAAGAGAAAGACATGATGCAAAGACATGAAAAGAGTACGCAAATGTTACGGGGAAGAAATAATGCTCAAAGATGTTTGTGATTAGTGGTGATGTTCAAAAGTGTTGATGTTGTGACTAAAATGTTGTATTCAAGTCCTTGATCTCATTATGTTTTAATATGGTTTACAATTGGTAGCTATAAATAGGTTGTTGATATTTTTAAGAGAAGCCTAATTGGTAAACTATTGAATCATTTCATGGAAAATATTGTATCTAAATCTTTTGAATCTAGGGTTGAAAAGTTATAAGATTCAAATATTGTAGTTGTGATGAAGTTTGATGCTGAAAATGTTGAGTTTCAATGTTGACTTGTTTGGGAAAGATTCTTTGGGTTTACAAGACAAAGATTTGAAGTGTTTGTTTGATAAAGTTGGATTCTTTCATGATATAAAGGTCACAAGCTTAGTACATGTAGTGTCAAAAGGGGAGATTGTTGGAGACCTCAAAAGAGAAAGTTTCTAAATAATTTATAAGATTGCTATCTAAAGAATATATTTGTTGAAAAGGGAGATTGTCATTTTTCAGGTTCGTCTTATTCGAAGGTTGATAAAGTTTGATTTTCTTCATTAGGGGAGATTTTTGATGTCAAAGATCTTTTAAAGTGAAGACAAAGGGATTTGTTTTTGAATAATGTGATCTCGAATACAAAGGGGGAGATTGTTAGGTCAAATATTATTGTATCAGAGATCACCGATCATTGAAGATTTAAAGTGTCAAAGATAAAAGTTAACATGGTCAAATAAAGTCAAGGTTGTTAAAGGTTGTCAAAAGTCAATGTTATAGTTTGTGTTCAATTGTAATTTGACTTGTACCAGTCAAGATGTATAAATAGCTCTAGCATTATTAGATTGTAGGAATAACTTACACATATTCATTTTGTTGATTATAGAGAAAGAAACATATTCTAGAGACTGAAACTCATCAATATATAAATAGCTCTAATTGTATTCTTGTTTGTTAGACTAATTGTTACCTGATCATTTTGGGATTATTAGCCAGTCTTCCCACCCACGGACTCAATGCAGTGGGAGAAGAGGTATTTTCAGGTCGCAGACATGTGGTTCTTCTTAATCTTGGTCAGAGATTAATTCAGCTCTGAATTTGAATCCGCTTTGGTGTTAGGTTCCTTGGCGAAGAGAGAGACCTTAGGAAATTGCAATGTTGAGCATATGGTTGCTGGACCAAAGCTGACAAAAAATTTGTTGATCTAACAAGAGATTTTCGCAGTGTTGTTTCCTAGTGAATCTTTGCTCAGTCGGGCTTCATCAGTGAAACAAAACTGCTTTAGAAATTCCATCACCATGATGGGTTGAAAGGTGAATGCATAGCGAAGGACATAGTTCTTTAGGAAGCAAGCAGCATCAATGGATTACTGCTTGTCATCCGGAATCTCAAGAAGTGCGAGATTATTGTTGGGTTTGAAGCTGCACTCTTCAATATCAAGGTTAACGTTCTTTGCTGGTTCCATTTTTGGTCAAGAAGTATCGAAGGAAAAAGATAGAAGGAAACAAGAGGATTTATCTTGTAAAATACTAAAGAGTAACAGTAAATCATGTGGTTTTTGGAGTTTTAGGTTTAAAAAAAGAATGCATTGTTGTATATATGCAGGTATACAACAAATGATTTAGGTAAAAGGATACCGTAAAGAAGAAAAAAATGAAGATTTTAGAATATTTTTTTGATAAAAAATTAGGGTTTCATTAAAACAAAGAAAAAGATTGGTTTTAGGAAATAAAATATGTTTGTTTTGAGAAAAGAAGAAAACAAACAAAACATTTTGGGTAGAAGAGTCCAAGATTTATAATAACATAACTGTTTGTTATTTGATGATGGAGAAGAAAAGCAGTCCGTGTTTTTAGTGTTCATAGAGTTCTTGCCTTTTCGGAGAGGGAGAAAGCTTAGGAAGTTTTGAAGAGTGAAATGAGAAGTGTGAGAGATATTTATAGGTGAGATGAGAAAGAAAAACGAGGGTTCATGAAAAGATTTGTCATCATGATTTTAACACATCATATGATTTTGAGTGGATGGGGAATAGCAATGGACATCGCATGTCAATGATTGTTTAAGTTGATCTTTTAGAACATTTTGTTCACTGAATAAGGAAAGTGTTCAATGATGTGTTTTAAGTTTTTGGAAAAAGACGTACTAAGTGATAGAGATGCGCACCGTGAAAGAAAAATATATAATTTAGAGGAGTCAGTGATAGATTGAGAAACACTAAAACATTTCACATATAGTACTGATTGATGCTTGTCACCGAGAGACTTAATCCTCACTATTCAGCATTCCAAGTTAGCTGATTGTTAGACCCCATAAGTATTATGCATGAAGTAATGAAGACAAACAACTGATGAAAAACAGAAGGCCGATGGAAGACATCAAGGAAAAATGACTAAGTCTGGAGAACAACCAGAGGGTCGATGAACTGACCAGACATGCGATGGAAAGTGCATCTCCATAACCCCTCTAGGCACTAACAGTTGGAGTTTCCTTTGAATGTTCATATATTGTTCTTGAGTGTTCATCATTTTATTCATCCAAACACTATAATTTGGTTATTCTTAACTTCATTATTAGTATTATTGAGATATCTGGGATCAACACTGATTATAATACTAAATATTGTTTCGTCAAGGGGTTTGTAAACATATCAACTAATTGGTACTCAGTAGGTATAAAGTCTTCAATATTACCATTCATAACATGATCTCTAATAAAATGATATTTGATCTCAATATGCTTGGTTTTAGAGTGAAGTACAGGATTGTTTTGCTATAGCAATAGCACTTGTGCTATCACAATAGATAAAGATTTTTGATAGCTGAAGATCATAGTCGCTGAGTTAATATTTCATCCATAGGATTTGAGCACAACAACTTCTAGCAGCAACATAATCAACTTCAACAGTTGCTTTGGACAATGGGTTTTGTTACTTGACTGTGAAACTCACCAGCTTACCACCAAGAAGTTGACAAACTCAGTGGTGCTCTTCCTATCTATATTGTATCCTGCATAATCACTATATGAATATCCAATTAGATTGAACCCTGAATCTTTGGGATACCAAAGACCCATATTAGGTGTACCCTTAACATATATGAATATTCGCTTTACAACGATCGGATGAGACTCTTTGGGTTTAACTTGATACCATGCACATAAACAAGTTGAATACATGATATCGGGTCGATCAGCCGCCAGATGCAGCAAGGAGCCAATCATTCCTCTACAGGCAGTAATGTCTGTAGTATCTTATTTGGGTCCTTGTTCAGCATTAGGGGAGGAGCCATGAGAGTCTTCATAGCTGAGCTTTGAGTTAAAGTCGAATTTCTTCAGCATATCATTAACATACTTACTTTGGCCTATGAATATTCCTTTCTCAAATTTCTTAATCTAAAGACCAAGAGAGTATGCTAGTTCATCCATCATGCTCATCTTATATTCTTTCTTCATGCGTTCAGAGAATCAAACACATAAGGAGGAATTTATGGATCCATATATAATGTAATTGATGTTCAAATTTGTATGTTCATTTATTTTCCTAAGAAATAGGGTTTGACCAATCTTTCCATGTTTAAATTTCTCAATGATGAGAAATGAAGAAAGGGTATCATACAAGGCACAAGGGGCCTGTTTTAACCCATAAATAGTTTTATACAGTCTATAGAGATGACCTGGATACTTAGGGTCAAGGAACCCTAGAGGTTGTTCGACATATACTTCTTCATGAATATTTCCATTCAAGAAGGCACTCTTTACGTCCATCTGATAGACCTTGAAGTCTTTGTGTGCAATATAGGCTAAGAATAGTTGAACTGCTTTGAGCCTAACCATCGGAGCAAAAGTGTAATCATAGTGTATGCCTTCCTCTTGTTTGTATCTTTGAGCAACAAGTATAGTCTTGTTGTGGGTTACAGTACCATGTTCATCCAATTTGTTTCGATACACCCATTTGGTACCTATAACAGTTTTGTTGGATGAACGAGGGACAAAGTAACATACTTTGTTTTTTCAAACTCGATGCGTTCTTCTTGCATAACACTGACCTAACTTGGGTTGGTTATGGCTTTATTGATTTTCTTGGGTTCTAAAAGAGAGATAAAGTTAACAAATAGACAAATATTACCTAAACCATGTCGAGTCTGAATACCTGCATTTGGATCACCAAGAATTTGATCAATGAGATGATTCTTTGTACATCATTGAGTTGGTAGATGAGTTGAATCATCATCTTCAGTGATATATGGCTCAGACATGGAATATGAAGCTTCAACAATAGATTCTTCAACGTTCATTAGGGTTGCCTTAGGAGTATGAGGGAAACAATCATTTACTGAAAGAGGTTCAATTATAGAAGGACATTTAGTGACTGAATGATCAACATTGAATGAGTCTGAAGGTGGCAAGTGGTTAATGGGAACAACAGAGATCCTTCAAGAGGATTCAATTCTACTGTTCATCCCGGAGATAATATATGTATCATCGTCAGCTTTCTGGTTGATCAACATGAGATGGATTTTTGGAGGAAGCTTGAGGTTCTCCAAAGTAAGATATCATCCTTTTATTCAACTCTTCTTCATCATCAAGAATAGATTTAGAGTTAGTTGAACGTGATTCATCAAAAGTAACATGAATTGTTTCTTCAATAGTTTGTCTTCTTTTGTTAAATACTCTAAAGACCTTGGATATTGAAGCATATCCAATATAGGTGCCATCGTCATCCTTAGGATCAAACTTCCCAAGATCATTTTTGTTGTTTAAGATGTACCATTTACATCCAATGATGTGAAGAAAGCTAAGAGTGGGCTTTCTTATTTGGAAGAGCTCATAAGCTGTCTTTTTTAATCTTTTGACGATAAGTGATCAATTTTGAGTGAAACATGCAATGTTGAAAATTTTAGCCCAAAATTGAGTAGGGAGATGAGATGCTCAACATAGATCGAGCAGCTTCAATGATTGTTCAATTTCTTCATTTAGCGACTCCGTTCTGCTGAGGAGTTCTCACAACTAAGAAATTGTGAGACATTCACTTGTTCTCAAATAAGTCTTGCATAGTACTATTTTGGAATTCAGTACCATGATCATTTCCAATTGAACAGACAATGAGGTTGTTCAGAACTTCCAGTTTTCTGACAAAGAAAATAATTTCTTCAAGGTATTACTCTCGGATCTGAGAAAGAATATCCAAGTATATATGGGAACTCACCTACAACAATGAGGGCATTTTTCTTCCCAATGATGAATTGAATATTGACAGGGCCAAACAAATCCATATGAAGTATTTTGAGAGGAGTGGTCACTGAGGAGACCTATTTTATTTGAAGCTAGCCTTTGTTTGCTTTCCTTTTCAACATTTGAGCAAATAGATTCCTTTACAAAGGAGTGTTGAGGAAGGCCAATGACTAGTTCTTTTCTAGACAAGTCATTCAGTGTTTTAAATTTTTGGTGAAAGAGCCTCTAATGCCATAGCCAGTTGACATCGAAGAAGCTTTAAAGAGAAAAGAAATGTTCTTAGGGAGAGGAGAATCCATGTTGATGACATAGACATTCTCTAAGCGAGTGCTAATCAATGTAAATTTGTCATCCTTGTCAATAACTGAATGTCTTCTTTGGAATTTCATCGTGAAGTTTTTATCACATAGCTGGTTGATGTTGAGAAAATTATGCTTCAGTATTTCAATGTAAGCAACTCGCCTAAACATGGTTACTCCATTGGTTAATACACCAAAACCTTTGATGTACCCTTTTTCATCTCCACCAAAAGTCTGAGGGACCTTTTTCTACTTTCTACTCAGATGCAGGGAATTAGTACCAATCATGTATCTTAAGTATCCACTATCAAGATACTAGATGCCTTTGACTCCATACAATATGAAAGAAATTAATTATACTTTGGGACCCATTTTACAATTAGTCTAGTTGAGTTAGTGGGTATAGAGGTTACATTTTTCTTCACTTAGTCAGATGGCTCAACTTCAGTGGTTCTCTTCATTGTAGTTGGTTTGCCAATTTTTGTGGTTTTCACCTTTGCTGTTTTTTTAGCTTTGGTGATTTTCTTTACCTTAGTTGATTTCTCAGCTTTGGTAGCTATTGTGCACTTTCTAGCCATGTATGTAGTTTTACCATAGTGATAGCACTTCCTATAGTTGAAAGAAACTTTAGGGCCAAAAGCATATGAGTTCGAGAACTTAAGATGAGAGGGACCTGGTGGAAGATGTGTCAGGGATGGAAGAGACAAACATTCCATATATAAGTATGGATCTATCATTGACAAGTTCTTCTTGGTCTGAAGAATATCCAAAACCACTTTTAACCCTGGCAGGCATCTGAGAGTTTATGATCTCATTAGCTTTAATCAAGGCTTTGCACCATCCTTCAATGGTAGCTTTTTCAGCTTTGAGTTCAACTATTGCTTGTTCATGCTAAGTGGTAGTTTGCTCGTGTTCAATGCTGATTTCTTGGTTTACAATGACTTGATCTTTTAGATTTTCTTCAATCTTTGTGAGTTCTTTGATTTTGAATGACATTTTTCAAGTTGATCTTGTAAATCAAGGTTTAGCTCTTTAGCTTTGGATTTGCCATTAAGTGCATTGTAAAGGTCCACAGTCAACATATCTAATGCTGAGAGACTATCCGTACAGGAGATAGATAAATCATTCAGATATGATACCTGACTTGAGGTTGTAGAATCATTTGAAGACGAGGTCTCAGATGGTTCCTCTTTAACTTCCTTGATGTTGACCATAAGACAGAGGTAGTGTACATCCCAGATTTAAGTTATAAACAGTTACGATCAAGATTCAAGAACAGATAATAGATTCAAGTATGTTGGCATGTCATCAATGTTAAAATGGTTACAATATGTTTTTGATCTCACACAAATGATAGATTGTTAACTTCTAACTACCATAACCAACAACCAACCTATTTATACCTAGACATTACAAGGGAACAAGACTAACTATAAAGCTTGTGAACCTACACTATAAAGCATATTAAAACAATTTAAAGCACAAGAACTTGAATATAACATTTTTGTCTCAACAATCCCCCCCTTTGGATCCAAGTCCAAAAAAATAGCAAATTCTTCAGATCTTTAAAACTTCAGCTTTAACAACAATGATCTTCAAAATTCATTCAGAAGCTTGAGAAACTTTGATATTTAAGAACTTTGACAGATTTTCTGATTCAAGACTTTTACAATCTCCCCTTTTAGAAAAACTTTCTTCAAACTTCAGAACTCATACAATCTTCCGAGTCTTTGACAATCTTCTTCAAAGAACAATCTTGAAAAATCTCCCCCAAATATTAAACATTTACAAATATTGACAAGCTTCCCCTAAACTTGATAATATCTTCTTTTCAGCTTTTAAGCAATCTCCCCCTTTTACGACAAATAAAAAATAATCTTCTTCTATCTTTTTTTATAGTAACTCCCCTTAAGTCTTAGCACGTCAAGAATCTTCAGCAATAATCTTTAGTTGACAAACTCTTCATTCATTTTTCCTTTCTCCCCTTTGAATTTTAAGCTTCACTCCCCCTGTTAGGTTTAAAATTCTAACACCCCCTATGTTAGACCCCATAATTCTTATTGTAAAAGTAACAAAAAATGTACATGTATGGAAGTGCAGAGGACCGATGGAAGAAGAGCTGGAAGATATACTAAGTGTTCAAGACCAACCAGAGATGCGATGAATGGTCCATAGGTGCGATGAACAATGCATCTCCATCACCCCTCTGGTTACTAACACTTAGAGGATTCTATAATGGTTCAATTAGAGATATCCAAGCAAGAAGATACGTAAAGACTCCTGGTCGAACATGCTTCCTAGAAGACAGTTGGAGATGACTCATTGACACCTGGATTTCTATTTCGCTAGGAAGATTGATATAATTTTCTTATTTCTAGATAGATATATTTTTCCTAGATTATCTCATAGATATCTTTTCCTTAGATAGTTATCTTTTAAAATAGATTGCTAGTATAAATAGCTATCATATGTCTTGTAATCAATAACTTTTCTTCTCGTCAAGATTATTTTAGTGAAATCTTTGAAACTTCATATTCTCTTGAATATTCTTTAAGTTGTTCTTCACTATTCTCACCTATACGAAAGATTTAGGTTTTCAAACATAAATCTTTGTGTTATATTGAAAGATTTGGGATCAACAATTGGTATCAGAGCAGATTGATTGATTTTCCAATCAAAACGATCAATTTGAATATGAGAATTCAAAATCTCTCAATTTTTCTCCATTCTTAAAATTTTCTTTTTCTCTTCTAAATATCTTTAATGGCCAACTGGAATTCTGCCTACGGTATTGGTTCCCTCACCAAACCTCTAACTCTTCAACCTGAAGAGTATCCACAATGGAGGATTCGTATGGTGAATTTTATGGAGGGTATGGACAGAAATCTCCTCAGATCTGTGATGGAAGGTCCATATATTCCTTAGACTCTTGTTCCCAGAGTTCCTGGAACGAGTACCACTGTAGAAGTTGATGCTTATTACATGGTAAAGGATGAGAGCAATTGGGATGAAGATGACATCAAGAGGGTAGAGGCAGACAGGAAGGCCAAGAGGTTGATAATCATGGCTATTCCAAAATGAAATATTCCAATCTCTAGATGCTTGTACAATAGCTAAGGAGATATGTGATGTGTTGGCTAGTCAATTGGAGGGAGGCGCTAAGACGAAGAAAAACCGTAGGGCGCAATGCTTGAATGAACACATGAATTTGAAAGCATTTCCCGATGAACTAATATAGAAGACATGTGATCATTTCAACACATTGATAAATCAATGCCGCAGAAACGACATTGCTAGGACCAAAGAGGAAAATAATGTCCTTTTCCTCAAAAGTCTCAGTGATAAGTGGACTCAACTGTCGATGTGTCTCCATCCAAATCAGGACTTAGACAGTTGATCACTTCATAACGTATATGGAACACTTGTTGCGCAAGAGCAAGATATATTGAAGAGCAAGGTGTCCATCAGAGGACCTCTTGCCTTGGCAGCAGAAGAAAAGGAGGTTACGAGGAGCTCTTTCAAAGAACACAAGAAGAAGAGCAAGAAGGCCTTGATAGTTGATTCAGAATCTGAAGAAGAAGAAATGTCTGACTCTGATGATGATGTCAAGGAATTTTCCAAATCTCTGGCCTTGATAACCAAGCAGTTCAAGAAAATGTTTGTCAAGAAGCCCTATGAAAAAGACAGCAGAAGAGACTCTAGAAGGGAGAGATATCAGCCATCTTATAGACAGAAGACGGTGAGATTTCATTAGAGATATGAAATGAGAGAAGAAATAGAACACAAAGAGGATAGGAGAGAAGACATAAGAGAAGGAGGAGACGGAAGGAAAGATGGCCTTCGTTGCTACCGATGCGGGAAGATAGGCCATTTTTCAAAGGAGTGCAAAGGACGTCTGGTCAAGGATGTAGACTACTACAAAAACAAATACAAGTACAATCCTACAGAGCGAAGCCTGATGGCTGAGGAGTACTGGGTGTCCGATTCTTCGTCCGATGAAGAAGACAGGGCACTCATATGTCTAATGGCCAAGTCCAACGCATAATCCACTTCCGACTCTAATGACCAGGTATATGATTCTTCCCACGATGAAACCAACTCTGCTCCATTTGAGTTAGAGTTAAAGGTCATAAAACTTTCTTAAATTAAAAGAAAAATTAAATATTGAAAAATCTGAAAGATTAAAAGTTGAAGAAAAGAGAAAACCCGCATTGCATCACTGAAAAAATCAGAAGAAGAAAAACTAATGGATCTGAACAAGAGAATCTCTAAGGGTTTAGAGAAGAAGGTGAAATCCTTGAAAGAATCTAAGGCAAAACGATTAAATTCAGTAGCTCTTAAGGATTTCTTTAAAAAAGAAAGGAAGATTTTTCATCAGAAGCTTCAGACCAATGAACTTTTCATGAAGAAATACAAAGATGCCCAAAATGTATATGAAAAATTAAATGGACAAACCGATCTCTAAGGAATCGGATTCAATGATCTTGACTCTTTCATCGAGAACAAGAAATCCACCCTTAAATCCACTTTTAAACTTGGGTGTGTTCAAAAACCCGATTTTTTTTCCAAAACCCAAAGCTACTTTCAAAAGAGTAAAAGTCGATGGAAAACCCATTTTATTGAGGCAAAATTTTGAAAATGTGGTTTATGAGTGTAGCACAAGTAAGAATTCTGATGAAAAGGATGATGCCTCAAAACCAGAGACGGATGGAAACCCTATGGTTAAACTAGAGTCTCTGGTTATCAACTCCACAAGTTCATCAGCAAGTGCTGCCGATGGAACGGAAATTCTTATTAAGGAACCATCATCTGAAGGATCGATGAATAATTCAAGTAACCTTGAAAATTCATCTGAGAAATCAGAAGCGATGGAACTCCCAAAAGACTCTTCTGAACCTTCAACCTCAGAACCCTCTCTTCCAAGAATGTTCATGAAAATTTTGATTTTGAGAAATCTGCAAGAGACTTTCTTGATTCTGAATATGAAGGTGAAATAATCTGTGAATCACCAGAGATCATTGAGGATAAGAAACTATAAATTTTGAAAATCCCAATGAAATCTGAACTCCCAGAAGCTAAGAATTCTTCAGACCAAGAAAAAGGAAAGCTGAAAAAGGTTAAGTCTGCCAAAGGATCTTCACAAGGCCCGATCCTTCAATCTAAATTTATAAAGTTCACTTCTGAATAGAAACAGAAGTGGCCTTCGTCTGAAAATTCTAACCTGCATCTTTCTTCTCCTTCAGCTAAAGGGAAGAAGTCTTTCCTCAGAAAAGAAGTAAAACTCATGTCTGCCCCTTCGAATAAAAATTCTTCACTAGATAAGAAGTTTGTAAAAACAACCAAAGCTAGGACAAAACCTTTACTTTTTGCTTTTACTTTAAGTTCTTCAAATAAACAAAAATCTGTTAAACCTCTTATCCAAAAACTCCTACCTGTCAGTGTTTAACTCTTTTGCAAAATCTGAGGAATCACATGTTAAACCATCGTTGAATTTTTTCTGAACATGTCTATCAATATAAGAATATTAAATGTCATGAAAAAAATGAAAAGCCCAAGCCTGCAAAGTCTAAGGGCAAAGGAAATCAGCCCAAATCCAAGAGGGCTGATGAAAAAAAGGATGTCAAATCCCCGACTAATAGACGAGGACCCATCATGAAATGGGTACCTAAGACCCCTTAATTTGTCTTGCAGGACCAGCATGTGCAACCATGGTACATGGACTCATGTTGCTCCAGGCACATGACTGGKGATAGAAGTCAGTTGTCCTCCTTCATCGAAAAATCTGGAGACTCTGCAACTTTTGGTGACAACAACAAGGGGACTATTAAGGGATATGGCACCCTCATCAAGGGGAACATATCAATCGCAAAGGTGGCTTATGTTGAAGGCTTGAAGCATAATCTACTAAGCATAAGCCAATTCTACAACAAGGGTCTTGAAGTAAGATTTCACAAAGGTTTCTGCATCATCGAAACAAAGCCCGACCAAACCATCATTAAGGCGAAGAGAGAAGGATATTTTTTTCTTTTGGATTTTCAATCTTCTGTGGGTCAAGACACCCTTTGCCTTGTCTCCCATAAGAGTGATGAAAATTGGCTATGGCATCAAAAATTCTCTCATCTGAATTTTGATGTCCTGAAGAAGTTAGCCAAACAGAAGTTGGTCAAGGGGATTCCTGATCTCAATTTCGAAAAAGACCACCTCTACTCAACCTGTGAGATGGGGAAGTTAAAACGACCTTCTCGTAGAACAAAGTCAGAAACTTCCTGCTCCAATCCCTTGGACATGCTCCACATCGACCTCTGTGGGCCAATCTCCACACAAAGCCTCTCTGGGAAGAAGTACATCCTTGTACTCGTTGATGAATTCTCAAGATATACATGGGTTGAATTCGTCAAGAAGAAATCAGACGTTCATGACCTCCTCATCGCGGTGATGAAAAGGCTCCAAGTGCTTCTACAACGCAAACTCATCAAAGTTAGAAGCGACAATGAAACAAATTTCAAGAATACCAAAATTGATGAATATCTCATCAGTGAAGGTATCTCTCAAAACTTTTCATCAGCTAGAACTCCACAGCTAAATGGAGTTGTTGAGTGAAGGAACAGAACCCTTGTTGAAGCAGCAAGGACCATGCTTGCTTCATCTAAGCTAGCAATTTTCTTCTGGGCTGAAGCAATTTCTACTGCCTGCTTCACCCAGAATCGTTCTATCATCAACAAAAGACACCAAAAGAAACCAAAAGACCCCATATGAACTCATCAACCAACGATGTCCAAATGTCAAATATTTCCATGTCTTTAGGTGCAAATGCTTTGTACTCAACGACATATAATATCTTGGCAAGTTCGAGAAGAAGGTTGATGAAGGCATATTCATGGGTTACTCACAAACCGCAAAACCCTACAGAGTATTCATCAGAAGGACAAAGATCGTCGTAGAAAGCATCAACGTATCCTTTGATGATTCATCACCTATGACTTCTGGACACAAAGTTCAGAACTCGGGCTATCAAAAGGAGCCTCTGATTCATCATTATGCAAACCTAATGAATCAGAGTTGACTCAATTATTTGAAAACCTCTTTGAAAAAAAGCAGTCTCTGGACAGGCGCCAAATGAAAAAACTACCTTTCGAAGCCGATGAAACACATGAGATCTCCAATACAGAAGGTACAACTTTTTCTGAAACTCATGTTACTTCACCATCTACTTCTTCTGTGTCTTCAGAACCAGAGCATCACTTTAGAGATGATCTCTTTGAGGGGGAGCAAGCAGTTCCATCAGTCGATGAAGAACTGCATCTTGTTGCTCCAGAACCTTAGTCTTGCACCAAATGGACAAAAGACCATCCTCATCACCAGATTATTGGTGATCTATCATCCGATGTTAAGACGAGATCTGCTACTGCTAATGAATGCCTCTTCCCAAATTTTCTAAGCATGATCGAATCGATGAAGATTTTTGAAGCCCTACAAGATCCAAACTGGATAGACGCCATGCAAGAGGAGCTACTCTAGTTTGAGCGAAACAAAGTATGATCCCTCATGCCTCTACCCAAAGAGAAAACGGCCATTGGGACCAAATGGGTCTTCAAAAATAAGAAAGATGAAGATGGCATTGTAAAAAGGAACAGAGTCAGGCTAGTTGCCAAGGGCTACTGCCAAGAAGAAGGGATAGATTATGATGAAACCTTTGCTCCCGTTGCGAGGGTTGAATCCATCAGAATATTCCTTGCCTATGCAGCACAAAAATGTTTCAAGGATTATCAGATGGACGTCAAGTCTGCCTTCCTCAATGGCAAACTCCAAGAGGAAGTCTACGTGCAGCAGCCCCCTGGGTTCGAAAATCCTAAGCATCCAGATTATGTATATTTTCTGAACAAAGCTCTTTATGGGCTTAAGCAAGCACCCAGGGCGTAGTATGAAACACTCTCTACCTTCCTCATAGACAATGGATTCGAAAAAGGTACCATCGACACAACTATCTTTCTTAAAAAGCATAAAGATGATATTTTACTTGTCCAAATATATGTGGACGACATGTAACATCCACCCTCCTAAATATGCTTAACTAGTAATTCTAAGTATGTCTTATATGTTAAAGCATGTTTTACATGTTAATTGAAAAAAAAAATATTTGCTAAAATGTTAAGTATACTAGTGACCTATAAGTAGAACTCATAGTTGGAATGAGATGTAGAAGGTAAAATTGATGCTAACACCTCACAAATGACATAATTAGATGACGTGAGGGTTCAAAATATGAAGTACTTTGCTTAAATGAAAATTGGGTAGACAACTAAAGTGCCTAAATGGGAAAAATCTACCCAAATCTTGAACGGATGATCTAAATGGTGATCTAAAGGTTGGAACACCTTTGAATAAGTTAATATGAAGTGTTAGAAGTGTCGGAAGTCGAAAAAGTCGCGTAAATTGCATTTTATGCAAGTTTTTCGATTACGGTACTATTTCGGT
>NW_020201054.1:54956-56204 GCF_001531365.2 Cynara cardunculus var. scolymus | reverse complement strand
TTTTATATGAAATTAGTTTGATGATATAATGTTGTATAACAAGTTATGTAGCTTGGATGATAGATAAATCAYAAGACATTGTTGATTAATTATAGGATTCATATATAAAGTTTGACTTTTGAAAGTCAAACTTGGCAAATCATGGAATTAGCGTATAAAATGAAAGAATTTTGATATTTTTATAAAGTTTTTGATGTTTAAGGATGAAATTATGAATTTGGAACCATTTGAAGGTGATTTGGATTGAAAAACATCAAAATTGGACATTTTAAACTACAAAAGTCACTGCTTCAACAGTAACTTTGAAAATTCATATAAAATCAACGAAAAATTCTGCAATGGTGAGACCAGTTCCATTTGAAAGATAATTGAATCTAGTTTAATTTATATTTAGAAGTTATTGAGAAATTTTGAGGTTAGGTAGGGTAAAACAGGGCTAGAACWYAGTGYTRTAATAGAAAAACTAAAGTATAAAAGTTAACTAGTCATGGGGCTAAATTGAGTTATATGCATCCAATGCTCATGAAACTTAATGAACATACTCCAGGGGATATTTGGAGCTTGTTTGACGCTTTTGGAAGGTATCTTTGTGTGTAAGACACGGGTTTGGGACGTAACCTTCAATCTAGCTTTCGTTCGGTAACGATAAAAAAACTTGGTGAGTTAAATGTTTATTCAAGTTATATTGTATTATGTGTATATATGTATATCTTCTATATTTACATGATTTGGATGTTCTTTTAGTTTGTTGGATTGGTCTTTGGTCAACCATATATGTTGTTGTAGTTGATGTTTTTTTTTTCGCTTGAGATTACTCTATATTGTGGGTCAATTTCATATCCGAATTCTGTTGGTTATTTTTTTTCCTTGTTTGGTTCTTTGTCATGCCGGGAGTACGGGTACTACTTTGTGTGGTATGCCGGAAGCAACGGTGGATGTCAACAGCCCGGGTGAAGCAGGGGAAACTGGTGAGACATTCGTATATTGTACTCATTGTCCAATGGTTCGAAGGGGCATGAGTACGGGACTTGGGAATACCCGGGAGATGAAGGCGGGTCCCTGCTAGTCACTAGTATTCTATTTGGTTATGCATAGGGACTTGGGCATACCCGGGAGATGAAGGCGGATCCCTGCTAGTCACTAGTATTCTATTTGGTTATGCATAGGGGCTCGGGCATACCCGCATGATGATTGTGGGTCCCTGCTAGTCCTATGCATTAAGATTGATGTATTATGGATATATGATAT
>NW_020201054.1:52492-54526 GCF_001531365.2 Cynara cardunculus var. scolymus | reverse complement strand
ATATATATATTAAACATTCCGGGTAGTTTATTATTATGTCCCGGTAGGTTTAGGTTCATCCGGTTTGTAAGTAATTATTATCTTTAGTTGTGATGACTTTTTGGGTCAAACCGTATGAACATTTTTGGTGGTTTTTAACAAAAATTTATATCCCGTATGTTTTGGAGGTTTAAAACCAGGTTTTAATGATTTGTGGGTTAGTTAGATGTTTTGTTGCTACGGTGTTACACGACATCATATTTGGTTCTACTAACTCCAAACCGTTCTTTGTACATAAACCCTTGTCAGGGTTTCACGTAGTTTCAGCCCCAAGCCCTTCTCCTCAAAGAGCACTAGTTGCCTTTCAAATTCTAAAAAATCHAAAAGGTGTTCTCCAAGCCACTTTTTGTGAAAAATTCTCAGAACTCATGAAATGAAAATTTGATATGAGTATGATGGGAGAACTAAGTTTCTTCCTTGGTCTTCAAATAAAATAAACTTTAGAAGGAACTTTCATCAATCAGTCCAAATATGTGACTATCCTTCTAATGAAATATAACCTTTCAAATTCATCATCGTTGAGAACTCCAATGGCTACAGGAGCTAAGTTGTTTGCTGATACATCAGGCAAAGCTGTAGATGTAACAATCTACAGAGGCATGATTGGATCACTCATGTATCTAACAGCTAGTAGGCCAGATATTATGTTTGCCACTTGTCTTTGTGCAAGATATCAATCTAATCCTAAAGAATTTCACCTCTCTGTAGTCAAGAGGATCTTTAGATACCTTAAGGGAACTCCTTCATTGGGACTTTGGCTTTGATCTAATAGCCTATACAGATGCAGATAATGAAGGTTGCAAGTTTGATAGAAAGAGTACGTTTGGAAGCTGCCAACTTTTGGGGGACAAGTTGGTGTGTTGGACATCCAGAAAACAGAACCGTGTCTCAACACCTACAGCAGAAGCATAATATGTTACTGCTGCTAGTTGTTGTTCACAAGTGCTCTGGATGAAAACCTAGTCGAATTATTATGGGTTTCAATATGAAAATATCCCTATCCTCTGTGATTCCAAAAGAGCCATAGCCATCTCTGAAAATCCTATGCAGCATTCCAAGACCAAGCACATTGATGTCAGGTACCATTTTCTTAAAGATCATGTAGAAAAGGGAACGACAGAGATTTATTTTGTTCCTACAGAGATTCAACTTCCTGACCTTTCTACAGAAGCACTAGATGAGAAAAGATTTATGTTTCTTGTCAACAAGATGGGTATGCTGAATCTCACCACTTTAGGCAAATCATCCTTTCCAATCAGAGATTCTCAATATCTCTAGGTTATGCATAAAGTGATATATTCGAATGGCCCTCACAACCAAGTACTCTAAACCAGAACTTCTGGTTCTAAAGACCAGAGCCTCTGGACAATTCGAACTACTTGTTTATATTTGGCCAAAGTTTATTCTCTTTGGAACTAGAGCCCCTCTAGTCCAAAGAAGGTGCTTGGTGTTTTTCACTAAGTATCCTCATTCCCAACCAATGTTTCTGGCCTTATAAACCACAGCCTCTGGATTCCAAGTCTTTGAGACCAGAGTACCTTTGGTCCAACTTGGTCTCCCCTTATTCTTTTTGTCATGCTTTTAACTTAGTTGTTCCATTCATTTTACAACCAGAGCCTCTGATTCTAACGACTAGAGCCTTTGGATTCCAAGTTCTTTTGAGACTAGAGCCCCTCTGGTCCAACTTGGTCCTCTTTAGTTATCATTTACCTTGCATTTCCCATGCATTTCACATCATTCATGCAACCAGATTATGAGTCCAACCAGAGACCCTCTGGTCCCATAGACCCTCCATTCTCATTATCATTCTGTGAAGTCCAGAAATCATACAAACATGATATGATCTTCAAGAATCAAGATGAACATAAAATTAGAGAGAATATTATCAAAGATTGATTTGATTGAGAGAGAGAAATTTACAGCTCTAATCTTGATTACAATTCTACTGATGACTTCGTAATTACAATTACAAAGGAAAATACTATTTATACTAGG
>NW_020201054.1:50967-52112 GCF_001531365.2 Cynara cardunculus var. scolymus | reverse complement strand
CAGAGCATTCCTATATTGGATCTTTTCCTCGAGCAAGTTTATTGCGTTGACAAGCAAGTATCTTTCCTTGGAACTCATCCGTTCAGATTCAGCAGCTTTATCATTCATCACCCTCTTTAAGTCAAGTGCCCTTCTCACTAATTTTATTGTGCCATCAGAATATTTATTCAGCTCGCTACACCTCATGAACTTCTTTACTTGAAGTTGAGCAAAATAGACGACCCTGAACTCTGGGCTTTCAAGAACCATATACACTGGATAGCCTTCAATGACTTCTAGGTCTTGATTTGGTCTTTTAAGATTATTGATTCGCTGATTGTCTTCAAGGCCCATCTATACATCAATGACCATTGCCAGTTTTACATGACAGCGTATAAATCTCTTGATTGCTTCAAGAGCAACCAATTCTCCTTCCTTTCTGATAGTCATGTTTTTTAGTTCAAAATACATATATTCAAGGTCATCCAAGTATAAATTTGAGAAGTCTGCTTTGCTGAATCTCCAAATCTGACCATCCTGCCTTGTTACAGTGAAAACAAGATACTAGATTCTTAGCAACTTCTGAGCATCAATTTGTTTAATCGTCATGATCCGATGTTTTGTACGTACTTCACTGATTGGTTGGCACTTGGCTTTCAGAAGATGTCGGTATTCAGTACGATATTCTTTTGACTGCTTATGAATACCCAGAACTTTGTCGCCACTTAGCACTTTTTTATGTCGGATCAAAGATTCCAAAGTAGATATCTTCTAGATATGGCTATCGGATCCTTGCTCGATCATATCCAGGAAAATTTGCTCTAATATGGAATGGCACATAGTCTCTGGTGAAAATTTCAGTTGGATCAACATGTTCTCTATGAGCTGGAATGTCTGGCACATCAGATAAAACTGCAATGGAAGATTTTGGAGCAGACTGACGTTCTTCTTGAACAGGAAAGACTGGATCTTCATCATCTATATCGGCTTCAAAAGTCAAAATAGATCCCAGTCGATTCGTTGATGTTGTCAATGTCTTCTTCAAAGTCTTGCTCTTCACCCAGAGTTTTAGAGAACACTTCGTTGAATTCAACGTTGGCAGACAAGTCCAATAGCATCCTTGTTCCTACAGTGGAGTCCACCGGCTTTTCAACCATTGGCTCGAT
>NW_020201054.1:47354-49747 GCF_001531365.2 Cynara cardunculus var. scolymus | reverse complement strand
TTCAATACTAACATTCAACGGATGAATGTCAGTAGCAGATGTGGTTGCCCGGCTAAATGTTTCAGTTTGGATAGGAGCTTGATCTTCTTTTTCTGCTCCACTCTCACCCTCTCCATGTTCTTTTCCTTCCCTTTCTCTCATCCTCTCTTCATTTTCAACATTAACTCCCTCATCTCCTCCATCATCAGGTATGTCTTGAAGTATGCGATCGTAATCATCACATTCCTCAATGTTAAAAGACAAAGACTGCAAGCTTGGACAAGGTTGCTGAGCAGAATACTCAGGAAAAATATCGTCAATGTCATCAACAATGGTGCCAACTGCAATATTTTGAGCTGGAATGGATTGATCACGATCTTCAGCTTCATCATTATCATCATCCTGATCATCATCTTGACCATTACCAGAATCTGCCCCATAATCAGATTCAGTAGCTTCAGAACTTGAAGTTGAGGAAGTACTGACAGTTGGATTGCTTTGCTGATCAGACGCTCCCCCCGCATATTCACCCCTCTCAGATTCTTTTTCTCTCAGCTCAGTTCCCTGTTCAGGTAACCCCTGTTCCTGAACACTCTCTTCTAATACTAACCGCTCTCTCACAGCTGAGGCTTGTGGTGATCCGTGGGCAAGTTCAACCGGTTCTGGTTGAACTATTGGATCTATCACTCTCCTATATTCTATTACGCACTGAGCAGTCTGATCAGCTAGGGCAATCAGTTCTTGTGGTACTGGCATTTTGAATCCAGATCTTCAACTTCAGTATGCTGCCTTATTCTGGTCATGACAAATGTAGGCCCTTTTTCAGTGTTTGGTCTGGCTGGAATATCTTCATTTGCGTTCATCATGGCCCTAATGAATAATTGTAGAAATCTCTGAAATGGCACAAATTTCCGAGCTTTTGATGGTAATCTCTTCGCATTGACTAGCTCTACCAACTCATTCCATATGACTAAAGCRTAGTCATAGTTTCTTGAAAAGACGACACCATGAAAAAATTTAAGGAATGAGCTACTGCATGTATCTATGCCTGCTGTCTTTGACGTTAGGTATCTATTCAAAATATAGAACAATAAGTGCCATATTGAAGGCAGGAATCGTCTTTTGAACTGAGTTGGGTTGTTCAGAACTGCTGAATATCCTAGACGCTTGATATCCAAACACAGTTGTTCGTCTGAGATAAAATCTTCAAAACCAGTAGAGCCTGGTCCTGGTGGATGAAGAATTCTTCTAAGACGCTTCAATGTCAGACGACTTACAAATTCGTCAACTTTGCCTTGAAAGTAAATAGCGTCCCCGTCTTTTTCTAAAGTCAATGTGCTCCAAAATTGTTGTAAATACACCATCGGAACTGGTGTATTTGCAGATAGAGAATATGAAATAGGATGGYCTTTCAGGATTTCTATAATGATCTGGTATTCAGCTGGCATAGCAAAGGAGAAGACGTGGTTATTTGGTTTTATATCAAGGTATTTTATTTGTGGGAAAATGGTTTCTGATGGAATAGGCTGGTTGGGCGGGTGAATAGGAATGTTATCTGATCTGATAGAAGGAACATGAGATTCCTTGTCAGATTGATGTCGTTGATCCGCCATTAACCTGTAAGAATTCTAAAAACATTAGAAACCATTTATTCAATCAAAATATAATCCACACAACAACAAAAAAATTAAACTCTAAAAAAATAAAACAATTAAAAATATGGACAAGAAAAGAAAGAAAAAAAATCAAACTCAAAAACTAAAAAAAACAACACTTAGAAAAAAAAATAGAAAACAAGTTGACCGGATTAGAAGTCCGGACAACATACGAACATACTAACACTTAAAAGAAAACATAGTTGTGACCGGATTAGAAGTCCGGACAACATACGAACATACTAACACTTAAAAGAAAACATAGTTGTGACCGGATTAGAAGTCCGGACAACATAGTATTCACACACACAAAATTACTAAGTCTAGAAATGAAAAAGACTTAAATCAGACAATCATCAACCGGATTAAGCTTGATCGGATTGAACTCCGATCACCTTGTCTGGTGAAATATCCGTTCAACACACAAAATTCACACAGTAAAAAAATTCAAAAGTACACATTAAAACAAAATTCAAAATCCACACAAAACAATCAAAAATACACTCAAAATACTAAAAAACAATCAAAAATACACACAAAATACACAATTGAACAAAGATAAAACCATTTTTATTTGAATTTATTCTCTTATTATTCAATTTCAGATTCGATTATGAAGTTAAAGAGAATATTAAGTCCAACAGTCCATAAGTTCAATGTTAATCCAATACAATCAAGGTATATGAATAAGGAATCAAATGATATATAAACCTTGATTGAAGAAAGATGGAACAGTAGAAGAGATTGACAAGATAGAAT
>NW_020201054.1:44300-45588 GCF_001531365.2 Cynara cardunculus var. scolymus | reverse complement strand
TCATAGTCAACACCTTCTTGTTGATTATATCCTTTTGCAATGAGTCGAGCCTTATTTCTDACCACAACACCATCTTCATCCTTTTTATTTTTAAATACCCATTTAGTACCGATAATCGTCTTATTATTAGGACGAGGTACCAATCTCTAGACTTTGAGTGCTTCGAACTGGATCAGCTCTTCTTGCATTGCTAATATCCAATCTGGATTGTCTAAGGCTTCAGAAACCTTAGTCGGTTCAATTTTACTCAAGAATGTGGAATACAAACACTCATTAGCAGTCGCGGACCGTGTACGAATAGGTGCTGATGGATCACCAMTTACTTRATRTAKTGGATGATCTCGGGTCCACTTCTTGCTATGAGGTAAGGGAGTATAAGAACTTTGATCTGAATTTTGATCAATATAAGAACTTGGGGAGTTTAAAGGGTCAGGTTCAGGTGAAGGTTCAATATTAGGAACTGGGATAAGTTGAATATCTGATTGAGGTGAATTATTTTCAACTGGTTCAACCAATACCTCTTGCATTTCAGAAGATTCACCCTCTTCACACTGAACGGGATTGATTGGATTCTCCATCTCTATTTCTTCATCGACTTCTTCTGCTTCCTCTTTTGTTTCAGTTACAGGTACATCAGAAGATGGACCCGATAACTGTTGTTCAGTTATATTTTCCCTGATCAATACAATGGACTGATTAGACTTATTATCAAAATATTCTTCATAAAAGTGTTCAAATAGGAAATCTAAATCATTTTTATCAGAGTTAGAAGATTCGGGTTGATCAGCTTTCCGCGTAGTGTTAATTATAAGCTCGGGTCCTGAACTGATTTGTTCAGAAGCCACTTCAATTACTTCATCAAATGATACATTTACGCTTTCATTGATGATTTTGGTCCTTTTGTTGTAGACCCTGTATGCAGCGGATGTCTTCGAGTAACCAACAAAAACTGCTTCATCAGCTTTAGCAGCGAACTTCCTTCTGTACTCTTTATCATTTAAAATGAAACATCTACATCCAAAAACTCGAAAGAAATTGATGTTAGGTATTCTCTTATTTATAATCTCATATGGAGTTTTACCAAACCTTTTATTTATGAGTGAGCAATTTTGGGTAAAACAAGCAGTCGCTACTGCTTCAGCCCATAAGAATAGAGGAAGACTTGAACAAGTAAACAATGTCCGTGCCGCTTCCACTAACGTTCTGTTCTTTCTTTCAACAACACCATTCTGTTGTGGTGTCCGGGCTGCCGAGAATGCATGAGAAATACCTATGGATTCAAGATATG
>NW_020201054.1:37714-43825 GCF_001531365.2 Cynara cardunculus var. scolymus | reverse complement strand
GTATCCACTTGTGTATTTGATAGGTCAATCGTGTAGAGATTTGATCTTCTGAATCCAGCTAAGAGCTCTTTACCATCAGTAGTTCAGATGCTGCATTGGTTAGCTTTGAAACAGACTTCTAGATTTTTATCACAGAATTGACCTATACTAAACAAATTATGTCCAAGTCCTTCGACAAATGACAATTTCTTAATTGTTAAATTCCCAGAAATTACATCACCATATCCAAGGATAGGCGCGTACTGATTGTTTCCAAATCTTACCGTACCTCCAAAGGATTCAACAAAATTTGATAGTAACTCTTTTCAACCAATCATGTGCTTAGAACATCCGGAGTCTAAGAAGCACACATGCCGGTTAACCTGCAAAATTGAATCAATTGGGTTTTGGTACCCATTTTAGTTTAGGACCTTTAATCTCAGATTTCATTGGCGGTATACTATACGTACCGAACCAACGTTCTTTAAACATGAAGCTCTTAGATACAAAAGATATCTGATAAGTCCAGAAATCATACAAACATGATGAAATCTTCAAGAATTATGATGAACATAAAAGGTAGAAAGAATATTATCAAAGAATGATTTGATTGAGAGAGAGAGAGAAAATTACAGCACTAATCTTGATAATTCTGCTAATGACGATTGTTAATGACAATTACAAAGAAAATGCTATTTATACTAGGAAATAGTAAACTACACTATTACAAAATAAAACTATTCTAAGGAGAAACTTGAATACAACTTTAATGCACTAACTTGAACCCAACATTCTCCCCCTTTGGATTCAAGTTTGGACTCTTGTGAATTTCGTTTTGCGCAGTCCAAGTATCTTCTCCAACCTTCTTAGAGCATTCCTATATTGATTCTTTTCCTCGAGCAAGTTTATAGCATTTATAAGCAAGTATCTTTCCTTGGAGCTCATCCGTTCAGACTCAGCAGCTTTATCATTCATCACCCTCTTCGAGTCAAGTGCCCTTCTTACTAATTTGATCGTATCGTCAGAATATTTATTTAACTCGCTAAACCTCATGAACTTTTTAACTTGAAGCTGAGCAAAGTATACGACCCCGAACTGTGGACTTTAAAGCACCATATACACTGGATAGCCTTCAATGTCTTCTAGATCTTGATTTGGTCTTTTAAGATTGATTATTCGCTGATTGTCTTCAAGACCCATCTGTACATCAATGACCATTGCCAGTTTCACATGACACCGTATAAACCTCTTGATTGCTTCAAGAGCAACCAATTCTCCTTCTTTTCGGATTGTCATGTTCTTGAGTTCCAAATACATATACTCAAGATCATCCAAGTATAAGTTTGAGAAGTCTGCTTCGCTAAATCTCCAAATCTGACCATCCTGTCTGGTAACAGTAAAGATAGGATACCTGATTCTCAACAACTTCTGAGCATCTATTTGTTTGATCGTCACAATTTTATGCTTTATACGAACTTCACTAATTGGTTGGCACTTAGCTTTCAGAAGATGACGGTATTCAGTATGATATTCTCTTGTCTGCTTGTGAATACCAAGAACTCTATCACCGCTTAGTATCTTTCTGTGACGGATGAAGATTCCAAAGTATACATCTTCAAGGTATGGCTCTCGGATTCTTTCACGATCATAACAAGGAAAATTAGCTCTAATGTGAAATGGCACGTAGTCTCTTGTAAAGATTTCAGTTGGATAAACATGTTCTCTTTGAGCTTGAATGACTGGAACATCGGATAAGACTGCAGTGGAAGATTCTGGAGCAAACTGACGTTCTTCCTGAACAGGAAACACTGGATATTCATCATCGATATCAGCTTCAAAATCAAAATAGATCCCAGTTGATTCGTCTATATTGTCAATGTCTTATCCAAAGTCTTGCTCTCCACCCAGAGTTTTAGAGAACGCTTCATTAAAACCAACGTTGGCAGACAAGTCCAATAGCATCCTTGTTCCTACAATGGAGTCYGCCGGCTTTTCAACCATTGGCTCGATCGTAGGACTTGTCTCCAAGTCTTCATCAACAACTTCAACAACCTCAATTGTTCTTTCTCGAACTGATTTCGGGTCAGAAACTTCAACAATAACATCTTGAGTTAACGGCTCTTCACCCACCCTTGCACCTTGTTCAGAAGTCTCAGCCAATCTCTGTCTCTTTCTCTCCCCCTCATGACTATCTGCATCATCCTGATCGTCATGCCTTCTTTTGAGAGATGTGGCTTGAGACCTGCAAGTTTCTTCAAGTACAGACACCCTTTCAACAAGAGTATCCATTGAGCGTTTTAGATCTTGGGTATTAGATGTGATTAAGTTACTAACTTTAGAGAAATTAGCATTAATCACATCTTGAAAAGCCAAAAACTCTTAGGCTCGAATAACAAGGTTAACATCTATTTGTTGGCGCAAGAGACCAACCAAATCTGCATCCTCAGTATCTGGGTTCTGAGATGCCATCAACTTAGCATCAGCAGCGATTTCAGCTCATCCACCGATTGATCTGGTATAGACGGTTCTGGAACAGACAACGGCTCTTCTTCAACAACTTTTTTACCCTTCAGTAATCTTTTTAAACTGGCCATTTGAGCATCAAAATTTTCTTGAACAACCTTTAGGGCGTCGTCCAGATATTCCCTTGACACAAAGTCGGGTAAAGTAACTCCTGATTCACTTAGAATATCAGTTGTAACAACAGTTGAAAAAACTGTTGTGCCTACGTTCAATGTTGGCATGATGTTAGCATTGGTAGGACTTCCGACCTGTCCTCGTGAAATGTCAAAAGACATCACTTCGGTCGTTCCGGCAAGTTCACTAAGAACTGCACTTTGAGCAACAGATGCTCTTGACTCATGTGTACCTATGTGTATAGGCTCTAGACTCGAGGTGCACAGAATCGAAGTCGCAGGCTGGGGCAGCGGCCTACTAATTTCAATAACTACACTCTCCAAATGAGAAGTAGTTAGCGTATGAGCTAAATCCCCWTGTGAAATTGAAACAATTGGTTGTTGAGAACCAATTGAGTGGATAGGATGGATGTGCAAATGCATAGCTGGGCCAGCTATGTCTTGTTCAATACTAACATTCAACGGATGAATGTCAGTAGCAAATGTGGTTATCCGGCTAAGTGTATCAGTTAGGATAGGAGCTTGAACTTCTTTTTCTGCTCCACTCTCACCCTCTCCATATTCTTTTCCTTCCCGTTCTCTCAACCTCTCTTCATTTTCAACTTCAACACCATCATCTCCTCCTTCATTTGATAAATCTTGAAGAATACGATCATAATCATCGCATTCGTCAACATTAAATGATAAAGAACGTAGACTCGGACAAGGTTGCTGAGCTGAATATTTAGAAAAGATTGTATCAATATCATCCATAAAAGTTCCAACAGGAATATTTTGTTAAGGAGCATTCTGAGCATCTGCTCCATCATCATCATCATTGTGTTCATCACCAGAATCAGCCTGAATATTAGATTCAGTAGCTTCCGAACTTGAGGAAGTTGTGGAAGTTCTGACAATTAAAGTTCGTTGCTGATCAGACGCTCCCCCCACCTGTTCACCCCTCTCACTTTCATTTTCTCTCATCACACTACCTTGTTCAGGTAACCCTTGTTCCTGAACTCTCTCTTCTATTTCTATTTCTCTCTTAGCTGAGGCATGGGGTGATCCTTGGGTAAGTTCAATCGGTTCTGGTTGAACTATTGGATCTATCACTCTTCTATAATCTATTACGCACTGAGCATTTTGATAAGCTAAAGCAATTAATTCTGGTGGAACTGGCATTATCGAATCCAAATTTTCTACTTCTGTATGCTGCCGAATTCTGGTCATGATAAATGTTGGCCCTTTTTCTGAAGTTGATCTGGCCGGGATATCTTCATTGGCATTCATCATGGCCTTTATGATTAGTTGCAAAAATCTCTGAAAAGGCACGAACTTTCTTGCCTTGGACGGAAATCTTTTGGCATTGACAAGCTCAAGTAGTTCATTCCATATAACAAGTGCATAGTCATAGTGTCTTGAAAATACTATGCCATGAAAGAATTTGAGGAATGTGCTGCTACAAGTATCTATTCCTTGGGTTTTGGATGTTAGACATCGATTCAAGATTGAGAAAAGCAGATGCCATATTGAAGGTAGAAATCGTCTCTTGAACTGGGTAGGATTATTCAATACAGCAGAATATCCAAGTCTTTTGATATCTATGCATAATTGTTCATCTGAAACGAAATCTTCAAAACCAGTAGATCCAGGACCAGGAAGACGAAGGATTCTTCTTAATCTTTTCAATGTCAGACGACTGACAAATTCGTCTACCTCTCCTTGAAGATATATAGCATCTTCGTCCTTTTCGATTGTAAGTGTACCCCAAAATTGTTGTAAGTACACCATTGGAACTGGTGTATTGGCAGATAAGGTATAAGCAATTGGGTGGCCTTTCAGAATTTATGGTATTATCGGGTATTCGGCTGGCATTTCAAAAGAAAAATTATGGTTATTTGGTTTTATTTCTAGGTATTGTATTTGTGGAAATAGTGTTTCGGATGCAATGGGTTGGTTAGGTAAGTGTGTAGGTATATTATCAGATCTGACAGAAGGAACATGAGATTCCTCGTCAGACTGATGTCTTTGATCCGCCATTACCTGTAAAAAAATCTAAAATATTAGTACCCATTTTATTCAAGAAAAATTGAATTACAAAACAAGAAAAAAAATCCTTACACACACAAAAAAAATAATAAAAGAATGAAATTTTAAAAAAAAAATTAACCAAAAAAAATTAAACTAAAATATGAAAAAAAAGATTGACAACACTTAGAAAAAAAAAAATTAAAACCATATTGACCGGATTAGAAGTCCGGACAACATACAAAACACTTGGACTAAAAAAAAATTGTGTCCGGATTAGAAGTCCGGACAACAAGACAAAAACAAAAACAAAACCTAAGTATTTAAACTGGACAATCATCAACCGGGTTAAAGTTGATCGGATTAAAGTCCGATCACCTTGTCCGGTGAGATATCCGTTCAAAACATCACACAAATACAATCAAAAACAAAATATTCAAAATGAACAAAAATACACACTCAACCTAATCAAAAAAATACAGAAAATACACAAAGAAGCAAGTATAAAACTGAGTTTAGAGGTTCGATTATGAAGTATTGTTCAGATTAAGTCTTAACAGTCCATACAATCGATGATAATCGAAACAATCAAGGAATAATGAAAAGAGATCAAATTGATATAAACCTTGATTAGAAGAGATGAGTAGAAGACAAGATTAAGAGAGTGAAGTCGAAGAACCAGAGTTGAGCGGAGACGATGATGAATAGTGAATAGAAAAAAAAGTAAAAAGTAAAAAATGAGACGATTATTTATAGTCAAAGTCAAAAACCGTTCATATGCTGAACCGCTCAAAGCTTATCCGGATTAGAATAAGTCGGTCAAGATGTCTCTGGCTTATGGAATGAAAAATATCTAAGTGTTAATTCAACACAGATAAAATTCACTCCCCCTGAAAATATGATCAGATAAAAAAAATTCATACTCCCCCTCAAATATAGATTTCCACAATCAAGAAATTTAAAATCAGATAAAAATTGAAACACTGATTTGTATTAAAAAATACAGATATTTGACTAATTGAATTTGAATTAAATACAATTCAATAAATTGAACTGTTTTTAATAAAAATTCAAATTTTCAAATTCAACATACCTAACTTAGATACAAGAAAGGTAAAGCGTTTTTCATCTAAAGCTTTCGTGAATAAGTCAGCTAATTGAAATTCTGTATTTAGAAAATACAGTTCAATTGTTCCTTTTTCAACATGATCTTTAATAAAGTGATAACGGATATCTATATGCTTGGTTTTAGTATGCTGAACAGGATTACAAGAAATAGCAATAGCACTTTTGGAATCACAGTACATTGGGATTTTATGAAAATAGAATCCGTAGTCCTTGAGCTGTGTCTGCATCCATAACACTTGAGAACAGCAGCTTACAGCAGCTACGTATTCTGCTTCAACAGTTGAAATGGAAACGCAGTTCTGCTTCGTTGATGCCCAACTAACTAGCTTGTCTCCCAAAAACTGTAGATGCCCTGTTGTAC
>NW_020201054.1:30691-37074 GCF_001531365.2 Cynara cardunculus var. scolymus | reverse complement strand
AAAAGAGTGGTGTCGATGTTACCTTTCGAGAAGCCTGATTTTACAAGAAATTCTGACAAGATATCGTACCAGGCTCTCGGGGCTTGTTTAAGACCGTAAAGTGCTCGATCAAGGATGTAGACATGATTTGGCTTTGACTGATCAATGAAACCCTCCGGTTGGGAGACATATACTTCCTCTTTGAGAAGCCCATATAAAAATGTTGTCTTGACGTCCATCTGGTACACTGTGAAACGTTTGTGTGCCGCGTACGCCAAAAACATTCTTATTGCTTCAATCCTTGCAACCGGGGCAAACGTTTCATCATAGTCAACTCCTTGTTGATTATATCCTTTAGCRACGAGCCGAGCCTTATTTCTGACCAGAACACCATCTTCATCCTTTTTATTCTTGAATACCCATTTAGTACCGATAATCGTCTTATTATTGGGACGAGGTACCAATCTCCAGACTTTAAGTTCTTTGAACTGGTTCAGCTCTTCTTGCATTGCTATTATCCAATCCGGATCCGCTAAAGCTTCAGAAACCTTAGTCGGTTCAATATTACTCAAGAACGTGGAATCCAAACATTCATTAGCAGTCACGGACCATGTACGAATAGGTGTTGATGGATCACCAATTACTTGATGTATTGGATGATCTCGGGTCCACTTCATGCTATGAGGTAGGGGAGTATAAGAACTTTGATCTGAATTTTGATCAATATAAGAACTTGGRGAGTTTATATGAGCAGGTTCAGGTGAAGGTTCAATATTAGAATTGACAGCAGGTTGAATATCTGATTGAGGTGAATTAGTAGCATCTTGTTCCACCAATACCACTTACACTTCAGAAGTTCCACCCTCTTCACATTGAACTGGATTGTTTGGATTCTCCATTTCTATCTCTTCATCGACTTCTTCTGCTTCCTCTTCTGTTTCAGTTACAGGCACATCAGGAGATGGACCTGATAACTGTTGTTCAGTTGAATTATCCCTGATCAAAACAATAGACTGATTAGACTTATTATCAAAATATTCTTCATAAAAGTGTTCAAATAAGAAATCTAAATCAGTTTTATTAGAGTTAGAAGACTCAGAAAAATCAGACTCAGATTGATCAGCTTTCCGTGAAGTATTAATTATAAGTCCCGGTCCTGAACCGAATTGTTGTCACAAACCAACTTGTTTAAATTCTTGAAATTCAGATAAGAAAGACATCGATGCCATAATAAATTTTCTTTCAAAGAGGCCTTGGAAATTAAGCAGACATCAGTATCCACTTGTGTATTTGATAGATCAATAGTGTAGAGATTTGATCGTCTGAATCCAGCTAAGAGCTCCTTACCATCAGAAATACGGATGCTGCATTTGTTAGTTTTAAAACAGACTTCCAGATTTTTATCACAAAATTGACCTATGCTAAACAAATTATGTCCAAGTCCTTCAACGTACGACACTTTTTTAATTGTTAAATTCCCAGAAATTACGACACCATATCCAAGGATAGGCGCGTATTGGTTGTTTCCAAATCTTACCGTACTTCCAAATGATTCAACAAAGTTTGATAGAAGTTCTTTTCTTCCAGTCATGTGCTTAGAACATCCGGAGTCTAAGAACCACACATGCCGATTAACATTCAAAATTGAATCAATTGGGTTTTGGTACCCATTTTAGTTTAGGACCTTTAAACACATATTTTATTGGCAATATGCTATACGTACTGAACCAACGTTCTTTAAACATCACAGTATTAGATACAAAAGATACCATAGAATGCATGAATTGGTAAGGTCTAAAAGAAGTAAAAGATTTAAGAAATTCATTCACTCTACWCGRAGAAYAATTATTTTTACTATTTCTAATAGCAAATAATTCATCAACTGAATATCTTTTTACAGAACTATTCAATTTCGAATCATTTAATACAGAATTAGTAAAATTATTCTTCTTCAGTTGAGCAGATGATTTGTCGTCTTCTTTTACTCTCCAATATGATTTAAACTTCAACGGATTATCTGAAAAAGAAAAAAGAAAATTATCAGATTTACTTGAATGTCGAACTTTCTTTTTCTTAGTAAGCTTTTTCTTATGTTTCCTTGGATTCTTTTTGGTTTTATTCTTTTTATAATAAACATCCTCGGAAACAGGTTTTTGATTAATATTGTTTTGAAAATCTGAAGGTAAGTCAGAATCCTCAGTCATATTGGTTTTAACAATAAATTCTTCATGACTGAGTAAATCATTTATAAAATTAAACTTATCAACGTCATCATCTAAACAAACATCTGAATTTAAAATATTTGAAAAATTAATTTCTTCATTAAAAACATTTATTTCTTCTGAGTCTGAGCTTCACTTAAAGATTTGTCGCACGAAAAATACTCAGACTCAGCATGTTCCGTTTTCTTTATAGAATTTTCTAAAGATTCAATTTTATCTAAAAATTMTTGTTTTTGTTTATTAAATGAAAGTCTTTCTTCATTTAAAGTCTTTTCCAGCTGAACCACTTGTTTTTCTAAAATAAGAGTAGGAATATAAGGTTTAGGTTCAACTGGTTTTGCTTCAAGCTCTGCTTTTAAATAACTATGAATAAAATCTGTTGAAACTACAGAATCTTGATCTTTGTAATTTTCATTTAATGTTGAATAATTAAACGGAACTTGCATCTTGTCTTTTCTTTGACGATTAAGATCTTCTTTTTGTTCATCCTCGTCAGAAGATTTTGTAAACTTTACTGAATAATCGGGACCGCAAAAAATATATTGAAAATTGTATAAGGTCGGAGCAGATCATAAAGTTTTTTTCTAAAAATTTATGATTTTTAAACCCCAACCGTTCCCGAGGATTAAAAAACCTTGCTTCAGATGGTTTGTTTAGAAAGATGGTTTGATCAGTTTGTCCTCTTTTATATAAAATTTCTTCTTTTTTCTTCAGAGTTTTATTTAACTGAATTATTTTTAAATCAAGCTTACTTATTTTGACAATTTGTTCTTCATTAACTAAAGCTAATTATTTATATTTTTCCTTCAAATCAGATAATTCGGAGTTTAAAGCATTGGATTTTTCATCAAATAAATTGGACTCAGATTTCAAAGATTTAGCCCAATTCAAATTTCCAGCATTTTCAATATATAATTTGGTATAGTTTTCTTTTTGCGTTTTTAATTGATCTTCAAAATTATTTGAACGCAATTTTTTTGATTTTAACTCTTGCTGGATAGTTTGAATTTGGAATATCATCTTTTTCATCAGTTTGATGCATGATTGATGTACTACCTCATCATTCATCTGGGATTCTTCTCATGGCAAATCATTATCTGATTTAGCCATCAAGCACACATGTGCAACAGCTTCAGTTTCTTCTTCTTCGTCTGTYAGATTCAGCCAATGTTCATCCTCAGCCATAAGAGCTTTGCCGGCATCTCTTTGTTTGGATAGAAGAAATTTATTCTTGTAGTAGTCGGTATCTCGATTTACCGGCTTTTTACAATTAATAGCAAAGTGGCCTAGCTTACCACATTTATAGCATTTGGTATTCTCATCAGCTACACCTTTGCTAAATTTCTTCATTTCTTCCGGCTTTTTCTCATATTTCTTCTCGAATCGCTTTTCTTCATATTTCTTCTTCTCGCCAAATTTTTCTTTGTATTCATACTTTGAGCCTGACGAGAATCTATGATTGTTCGAGTGTGGCCTTTTTGAGAACTTCTTCTGGAATGCTTTGGTCAGCATTGTCATTGCTTGCTTGATCTCTGACATTTCAGAATCAGATTCTAAGCTGTTACTGTCTTCTGATTCAGACTCACTTGATTGACTTACCTCTTGGACTTTCTTTCTAGATCTGCTTTTGAATCTCTTCTCCTTTCTCTCAGATACAAGAGCCAAAGGATCTGTAACTTCTTTCTCTTTCTTCTTTGCATTTCGGATCTCCAAAACATCTTGCTCGTTTTGTTTCAGAGTTTCATAAATTTCATGAAAATCAATATCAGATAACTGTTTGTTGAATCTGATAAGATTGGCAAATGGTTTCCACTCTGACTGAAGATTGTTAAGAAACTTAACATTAATCTCTATAGTAGTTTTGGAAATTCCATTCTTTGTCAGCTCGTTTAGCAGTCTGGCAAGCCTGTGATAAACATCATCAAGACTTTCACCTTCTTTAGCCTTGAATTCTTCGTATGCAGAAATACAATTAGTGATTTTCAGTTGAGTTCTCACTTTTGAACCCATCATTATCTTTTCAATCCGAACCCACATGCTATGACCTGATGATTTGTAGCTGTCAATACTGGTGTAAATATCATTAGTCAGTGCTTGCATCATATAAGATTTGCAAAGCACATCAGCATGGGCTCTCTCCTTTTCTTCAGGTGTATATTGATGTTTCAGTTTAGGAACTTTCTGTGCAGGTATACCTGCTACTATATCAGCTTCTACCACTAGGAAGAATTCAGCAGGACCTTCTATTAGAGATTTCATAATCAGATCTCCTTCTTTCATCCTCTCAATGAAGTTCAGAAATATATCTCTCCACTGATTATAGTCACCACGAAACAAAACAGGTGGCTTGGTATCAGTACCAATAGCCATTGCTTCTCTTGAGCTCATCGTATCAGATTGTATGAAAATAGGATCAACTGCAGTTCAAAGTTTGAATTAAAAGATCAGTTTACAAAAAATATATCTGATAAAATGTAAACTAGAATAAGCACACATTCAACACTTAGAAAAATTAAGCACACACACTTATCCGGATTAGTAATCCGGTCAAGTTTATATGGATTAAGAGTCCAGTCAAAAAGATAGAATATTCAACAGGTTATCCGGATTAGAAGTTCGGACAACAAGCAACCATAAACCGCACAAACTCCAAAAGTACGTAAAAAGTCAAAATATTAAATCGATCAAAAGTCAAACATCGTTCAATCAAATACCGTCCAAAAGATGTACGATTACAGAAATAAATCGCTCAAATAGTCAAATACTTACCAAGCGGATTCTAAACCGTACAAACAATACCATCCGGATTGTTTAAACCGGTCAAATATCCGTTCAAGTTACAAACTTCTTACCAGCCGGATTCTTTAAACCGCACAATAAACCTTTCAAGTGTTCAACGGTTTACCAATCGGATTGATTTAAACCGCACACTAATCCGCACAAGGAATCAACGGTTTACCAGCCGGATTAGTTAAATGCTCTGATACCAATTGATAAGTCCAGAAATCATACAAACATGATGAAATCTTCAATAAATTGTGCAAAAAATGTGCAAATCTGATGAATCTTCAAACCCAAACTGCTGCAGTCTGCTTTGATACCAATTGATAAGTCCAGAAATCATACAAACATGATGAAATCTTCAAGAATCATGATGGACGTAAAAGGTAGAAAGAATATTATCAAAGAATGATTTGATTGAGAGAGAGAGAATTACAGCACTAATCTTGATAATTCTGCTAATGACGATTGTTAATGACAATTACAAAGGAAATGCTATTTATACTAGGAAATAGTAAACTACACTATTACAAAATAAAACTATTCTAAGGAGAAACTTGAATACAACTTTAACGCTCTAACTTGAACCCAACATTATCACAGAATGCATAAATTGGTATGGTCTAAAAGAAGTAAAAGACTTAAGAAATTCATTCACTCTACTCGGAGAACAATTGTTTTTACTATTCCTAATATCAAATAATTCATCAACTGAATCTCTTATTACAGAACTATTCAATTTCGAATCATTTAATACAGATTTAGTAAAATTTTTCTTCTTCTGTTGAGTAGATGATTTTCATTCTTCTTTTACTCTCCAATAAGATTTAAACTTCAACACATTATCTAAAAAAGGAAAAAGAAAAATTATCAGGTTTACTTGAATGTTGAACTTTCTTTTTCTTAGTAAGCTTCTTCTGTTTCCTTGAATTCTTTTTGATTTTACTCTTTTTATAATAATCATTTTCGGAAACAGGTTTTTGATTAATATTGTTTTGAAAATCTGAAGGAAATTCAGAATCCTCAGTCATATTGTTTTTGACAATAAAATCTTCATGACTGGGTAAATTATTTGTAAAATCAAACTTGTCAACGTCATCATCTAAACAAACATCTGAATTTAAAATATTAGAAAAATTAATTTCTTCATTAAAATCATTTTCTTCTGAGTCATTAGCTTCACTTAAAGATTTTTCGCACGAAAAATACTCAGACTCAACATGTTCCGTTTTTATAATAGAATTTTGTAAAGATTCAATTTTATCTAAAAAATTCTTGTTTTTCCAGTTGAACCACCTGTTTTTTTAAAATAAGAGTAGGAATATAAGGTTTTGGTTCAACTGGTTTTGCTTCAAGTTCTGCTTTTGAATAACTATGGATAAAATCTGTTGAAACTGCAGA
>NW_020201054.1:2595-30078 GCF_001531365.2 Cynara cardunculus var. scolymus | reverse complement strand
TGATTCATCAACTATTTTGGACTCAGATTGCAAAGACTTAGCCCAATTCAAATTTCCAGCATTTTCAATATATAATTTGGTATATCTTTCTTTTAGCGTTTTTAATTGATCTTCAAAATTATTTGAACGCAATTTTTCTGATTTTAATTCTTGCTGGAAAGTTTGAATTTTAAGCATCATTTTTTCATTTGTTTAATGCATGATTGATGTAATAACTCATCATTCATCTGTTCTTCTTCTTCTCTTGACAAATCATTTTCTGTTTTAGCCATCAAGCATACATGTGCAACAGCTTCAGTTTCTTCTTCATCAGTCAGATTCAACCAGTGTTCATCCTCAGCCATAAGAGCTTTGCCGGCATCTCTTTGTTTGGACGGAAGAAATTTATTCTTGTAGTAGTCGGTATCACGATTTACCGGCTTCCTACAATTTATAGCAAAATGGCCTAGCTTACCACAGTTATAACACTTTGTGTTCTCATCAGTTGTACCTTTGATAAAATTCTTCTTTTCTTCCGGCTTTTTCTCATATTTCTTCTCGAACCTCTTCTCTTCATACTTCTTCTTCTCGCCAAACTTGTCTTTGTATTCATATTTTGAACCTGACGAGAATCTCTGGTTGTTCGAGTGTGGCCTCTTTGAGAACTTCTTCTGGAATGCTTTAGTTAGCATTGCCATTGCCTGTTTGATCTCTGACATTTCAGAATCTGAATCTGAGCTGTTACTGTCTTCTGTTTCAGACTCACTTGACTGACTTATTTCGTTTACTTGCTTTCCAGATTTGCTTTTAGATTTCTTCTCCTTTCTCTCAGATACAAGAGCCAAAGGATCAACAATTTCTTTGTCTTTCTTATTTGAATTTCGGATTTCCAAAATATCTTGCTCATTTTGTTTCAGAGTTTCATAGATTTCATGAAAATCAATATCAGATAACTGTTTATTGAATCTGATATGATTGGCAAATGGTTTCCACTATGACTGGAGATTGTTAAGAAACTTAACATTAATCAAGACTTTCACCTTCTTTAGCCTTGAATTCTTCATAGGATGAAATACAGTTAGTGATTTTCAACTGAGTTCCCACTTTCGAACCCATCATTATCTTTTCGATTTGAACCCACATGCTGTGACCTGATGATTTATGACTGTCAATACTGGTGTAAATATCGTTAGTCAGTGCTTGCATCATATAAGATTTGCACAACACATCAGCATGAGCTCTCTCCTTTTCTGCAGGTGAATAATGTTGCTTTAGTTTAGGAACTCTCTGTGCAGGTAAGCCTGCTACTACATCAGCTTCTACCTATATGAAGAATTCAGCAGGACCTTCCATTAAAGATTTCATTATCAGATCTTCTTCTTTCATTCTCTCAATAAAATTAAGGAATTTGTCTCTCCACTGATTATAGTCACCACGAAATAGAACAGGTGGCTTGGTATCAGTACCAATAGCCATTGCTTCTCGTGAACTGATCGTATCAAATTGTATGAATTAGGATCAACTGCAGTTCAAAGTTTGAACTAAAGGATCATATAACAAAAATATATCTTATAATATGTAAACAAAATTTTGCACACATTCAACACTTGGAACAAATTATGCACATACACTTATCCGGATTAGTAATCCGGTCAAGCTTATCCGGATTGGAAGTCCGGTCAACAAGATAGAATATTCAACAAGTTATCCGGATTAGAAGTCTGGACAACAAGCAACTTTAAATCGCTCAAAAACTTAACCAGATTTTAACCAACTATGCAAAATTCACACGGATTATGCAAAATGAAATACGGATAAGGCACAAAATTCAATTTGATTTAAAATTCTCAAATCRRARGTTTTCAACACTTAGTCAAAATTCCAAAATAAAAATCGGACGTAAAAAGTCAACAAGTCAATGGTCAACTAAGTCAACAAGTCAAAAAACGTATAAGTCCTCTTAAAACAAATCGATGAAAAGTCAAAGTAATAAGTCGATCAAAAAGTCAATATCCGTTCAATCACCAAAGTATATACGATCACAAATATAAATCGCTCAAGTAGACAACTTGAAAGTCTTACCAAGCGGATTATGTAAATCGCACAAACCTTCAAAGACTTACCAGTCGGATTATGTAAATCGGTCTCTAATCCGTTCAAGTTACTTAGACTTACCAGCCGGATTGTTTAAATCGCACACTTATCCGCACAAGTTATGAACGGTTTACCAGGCGGATTGTTAAATCTATCAAATATCCGCACAAGTTATGAACGGTTTACCAGGCGGATTGTTAAATCGATCAAATATCTGCACAAGTGTTGTCCGTATAACCTATATCAAATAACTAAAAATCACACAGATGTTAAATCGCACAAGAGATAAGCGGATAACACCCTTAAATCGCACAAGCTTTAATCGGATTAATATTCAACCAAAAACACAAACTTTCACACTTTTTACCAAAATTTTGGATCAAAACATGAAAAATTATGAGTTTTGAAGAACATTTTCCAGAATACGAAAAATCAATTTTCGACCAAAACAGGTTTAAAAACTTGTTTAAAATGAAAAATAGTGTGAATCAAAGTTGTTCGAAATGCAAAAACGAATCTAGCGATGTAAATCTTACAAATAACACTCAAAAATTGACCGATTTAAGATCAAAAACCCAATCTGGATGAAGAACTCTCAAGAACAGTGATGAACAATATGACCCAGATCGATGAATCTTAAAAAAATCATGAAAAATTGTGCCAAATCAGTTCAATCCTCTAAACAAACTGTTGCAGCTTACTTTCATACCAATTGTGAATTCCAGAAATCATACAAACATGATATGATCTTAAAGAATCAAGATGAACATAAAAGTAGAGAGAATATTATCAAAGATTGATTTGATTGAGAGAGAGAAATTCACAGCTCTAATCTTGATTACAATTCTGCTAATGACTTCGTAATTACAATTACAAAGGAAAATACTATTTATACTAGGAAATAGTAAAACTACACTATTACAAAATAAAGCTATTCTAAGGAGAAACTTGAATACAACTTTAACGCTTTAACTTGAACCCAACACATTCATATTCATATAACTCATCCTTCACAACCAGAGCCTCTGGTTGTATAAACCAGAGCTTCTGGTCATCATATTTTTCTCCCTAATTAGTTCTAGGGGGAGTTTTTACTCATTTCACATCCCCTTGCATCATTTGAGGGGGAGTCATGCATATCCCACTCACCCTTAAGGATCCAAATTGAACCTATCATCCCTTTGGTTGTTCATCCCAATTCAACCAGAGACCCTCTGGTTCAATACATTGGTTCTTTTATTTTTTATTTTCCTAACGTGGCTCTAGTTTCTCTATCCAGAGCCTCTTGATTCCAAAATTGCTATATTATGAAGTAATTTATCCCTTGCATTCAACCAGAGCTCCTCTGGTTCTTCTTAAAAGGTATATTCTTATTCCAAGGGTTGAAAATGATGACCCAGAGCCTCTGGTTCGTCTATCCAGAGCTTCTGTCTCATCAAAACCTGGCATTTCATGATGAACTTGTTCATAACAATCAACCAGAAACCCTCTGGTTCCCCCTATGAGTCATGACCAACTAGAGCACCTATGGTTCCATGACAAATTCATTTTCCGAAAAAAACCCATCTTTAATTGAAAACCTTTTTAAGATTATACAAAATTGCAGCTTTTGTGACTAAAAACTATACAACATTGGTTTTTAGAACACCAAAACTTGGTAATTTGTATTTATCTTCCAATTAGATGGATTTTTAAATTAATTTTTTTTGGCATTATATTCTTGAGAGTTATCCTTTGGGATAATTATTAGTTTTTAATAGTTATCCCTAATCACCCAAACGCCATCCTTCCACGCGTCTGACAACACAAAAAGTATGTTCCTTACACACCCCTCCATATTACCCTTCTTTCCACCCCACGTTGACACGTGTCCCTACCCCACCGGCACCATCATGATCATGAGCAGTCTTTATGGCTAAAGATCACAAATCTTTTCACCTTTTTCCCAAAGTCACCCACCATCATCACCCTACCAATATCTTATTATTATTTTGAAAACCAAACCCTTCCTCTCCCTCTCACTATAAAAACCTATCTTCCCTAACCATTTACCCTTTACGCTTACAAACAACTCTCAAGAACAATGACAAAAAAAACCTGCAACTTACAACCTGAAACAATGGTGTCTTCTGCCTCACACAAATCCAACAACAACGACAGCCATGTACAGTCGACTGTCACAGATAGTCGCACGATAGTTTTCCTCCCCATCAAGCAAAACAATCACGCCATCGACCTTCGTCCTCAACTTTTTGAGGACAGGTTTGCCATTTTGATTGAGTTCTTCCAAAACTGTATCCTTCAACCAGCCCTCACTCTCTCCAACAACGAGGTCCCGGTCAAATACATTCAACAGTATTGGCACACGTGCGACTTCTAACTGGAAAACCGTGGTATCATGGGCAACATTGATGTCCCCAATGACATGGTTCAACATATCCTGAGCCAATATCTCCAAGGTCCTTTTCATTTCTACCCGACAAGAGATCATGATTGCACATTACGCGGAACCACCAACAAGTCATGACATTCTGCGGTTTATTAAAATGTTGGGCTACAACCGGGAGCCCCAAAACGCCTCCGACTTCAAACGACAGTACCTTCCACCCATGTGGAATGTCTTCTTCAACGTTCTCAACAGAGCTCTCACGTGCAAACTTGGGAGTATGGACCAGGGAAACATCAATATTATGACCATCATGTATGGTCTTTTCTTCAACTTGCTTCTAGACTATGCTCGCTTGATCTACAATGAGATCCATGCCACCGTGATGAGGAAAAGAATAAGCTCATGGCCGAAGGGAAACTGGTCGCATCGGTGCTTTTTCCACATTTCCTTGCCTCTCTTTATCAAGGACATGATGAAAGTGCACAAGTTGCCTTGCGATGCACCATTCACCCCGCAATATGTTATGAATGGTCATCGCCCCACCATCTCCAAAGATGGTTACCCCGTGGAGAGGCCTTTGTCACGGGCCATGCTTAGTGTCATTTCGGACACCTCCGCTACCCATAGGTCGTATGAAAGTTCCATCCTGGTCCAACAACTGCAACCAGCTACCCCAGAGCATATAGAGCCCTCCCTAGACAGAAGCGAGGGATCACAAGGTGCGAGGACTTCATCGGATGATGATGACAGTCCTCTTACCTCCCCCGGCTCTATGCCCTCTACTATTCCATCTCCCCAACCACAACCCCGGGCAACCACATCTACTATCCTTGGCGACCAAGGCCAAAGAGATATTGAACAAGGACCGCCCAGTCCGATCCTCTCCCAACAGAGGGGTGATGAAGAAATAATAGCCCCTTCTCCTCAGGGCTCGCCACTACCCACACACATAGAAGCATTCGTTGCTTCTGACTTTGATATTCCCAAGGATCATTCAGAGCGCGCCCCTTCATACACGCACCCCGTCGATACTTGGTCTAGCAACGAGAAACATGTTTACTTCTCTTCATCGGACTCTGAATCCGATGAGGAAGAGGAACATGTTGCAATATCTCAAGATAGCTCCTCTCTTGAGGGCTATCAAGGACGAGATGGAAGTCCTCCCTTGCCTCACTCTTCTCAAGGCATTGATGGAGGCGCCTCAGGAACAAAGGCTCAAGCTACAGCATCTGTTGTTGTAGGGGTTACCCTCGTGGCTGAGTTAGTCACAAAGGCTGAGTTCCAGGCCTTTGCAAACTCGATTCAGTGGTCCTTGGATGACCTTAAACTCAACTTAGCGAGGATTCCTGAATCCATCCCTACCATAAACCTTTCATCGATCCAGCAATCCCTCACGTCCCTCGAAACTCAATCGAGGGACAACACAACCAGAATCCAGTCGTTCCAGCGTCTGATGGTCCAGCAGCAGAATTTCACACCAACCTTATGACCACCAGACATGATTCCCTCACCGCATCCCTAGCCACCCTCTCGGCACAAATAACCGCCACAGATGCTTCCATCGCCACCCTTACCACCCAAGTCACCAACATCACCAATTCCATCGCCTCCCTACCCACCATTATAATAGCTAGTATACCATAAACAGCCCCCCTCCACCTCCCTCTGCAGCACCCGCCACCGATGAAGCCTTCACCGCTTTTGCTGTAGAGGTACGAACCCCATCTCTTCCGTCACCATACCACCCACTACTTCCACCTCTACCTCCTCCCCGAACACATGGTCATGCGGGCCGACCTCCGCTCCCTTACCAAGGCATTGGTCTCCAACTTCAACGAGATTAGTGCCAAGTTCTGATCCAGAGCAGCCGAGCCAACCAAAGCCCTCAAGAAGAGCCTTCATCGACAGCAAGAGTGCACCACCTCCCTCCTCCTCTCGATGGAAGGAGCACGAAGAAGAGAAGAGATGAGGAAGTATCTTGCTACACTACGCTCAAAGAAGAGGAGTCGTGCCTCATGCTCCACGAGTAAGCCTCTCAAAAAGCCAAGATATGATGACCCAAACCAGGATGATCATGGTCTTGGTCCTCATGAGGGGGAGAATCCATCCATCGCCCTGATGGAAACTGATGCACCACCAGCACCACAAACTAAAGAACCTACCAACCAGCCAACCAATGAAATCGAGGAGAGGAAACCAGAGGCTCAGCCCTCTGATGATGTACATACTGTACAGGTTCCCTCTACATGCACCATAAACCCATCACCACCAGCCAATGAGTTCTCACCAATTTTGGTGAGTTCTTCATCACCTTATGAACAACAACCCTCTACCTCACCAAAACCAGCCATACCCTTTACCCCATCAACAACACCTCCTCCATCACCAAAACAACCAGAACCCACAACTGCATAACTAGAACCTACTTCCACTCAACCAGAAACCACACCCCAACCAAAACCAACCCAAAGCCCACCAAAACCAACCCAAAGCCAAACAGAACCACCCATCACCAAACCTACCCAAAAGGTGCTTGCAGATATTCCCCTCTCCTCAAGGCAACCTCCAACCATTGATTGAGTAGAGGAAATAGTCGCACAGATGGAAACCTTAAAGAGACGTCCACTGGTGCCCCCAAGAAAACCCGTCAAGATAGAGAACATCCATCAATACCTCTACCATGATCGTGATGAGAAAATTGTTTTCAATCCTCCCAACCTATCACCAGAGTCGATGGACCTACTTCGGCACAGATTCGTGAAACAGACGACCCAACTGCCACATGTTGTCTTCTTAAACGATGGAATTAAAACGGTCCTCGACATCAAGCTACGGACTTTCATGAACAGAGCCATCAAGTACATCGAGTACACCATGGATCGTGCACATGGGATGATCTGCATCTTCAACGACAACGAACTAATCAATCTCAATCCATGGGACTTGATTGATTTCTATGGCCACACAACTCAGCGACATGAACAAGGGATATGGTACAGGATGGCAAATCGAGCGATCGCAGAGACGATGGGGACTCTTGTAAAGTTCAGAGCAAAGGACGACTTCCAAATAGCTTTGGAACATGGGATCGATAGACTATCCTGCACGGCCCTAAATGAAGACTTTCCTAGACTGTAGGAGACGCGTTCTGCTTTAGTGATAACTCAACCAGAACTTGGCTTGGTCTTCAAGATCGAGTACAAGGCGAAGAAATTTTTCAGACTAACTAAGACCTTCAAGTATTCAATAGATACGCTTTCAGAAGGTCATACGAGAGAGACTGGGTAGAGTGCATGTGTCAAGGAAGGAGGGACAAGAGTTAATTCATGGGATCTCCACAGTTATTCGTTATAGAGGGCTGATGAAGCGCTTCTTGAAAATCTACAATGGAGAGCATGATTGATGTAAATTTTCCATCCTATTTACTTCCATATTGTAAGAAATCATCTAATTTTCAAACAATGAAAACTTTTGGTAAAAGGATGTTTCTACTAGATTAGTCTCTGTTCTTTACAATTCATTCATGTTTCATAGACTAGTCATTGTTTATTTTTCATTACTTAGGGGGAGATTGTTAGACCCCATAATTCTTATTGTAAAGTAATGAAAAATGTACAAGTACGGAAGTGCAGAGGACCGATCGAAGAAGAGCTGGAAGATATCCTAAGTGTTAAAGACCATCTAGAGATGCGATGAATGGTCCATAGGTGTGATGAACAATGCATATCCATCACCCCTCTGATTATTAACACTTAGAGGATTCTACAACAGTTCAATCAGAGATATCCAAGCAAGAAGATACGTAAAGACTCCTGATCGAACATGATTCCTTGAAGACAGTTGGAGATGATTCATCAACAGTTGGATTTCTATTCCGCTAGGAAGATTGATATAATTTCCTTATTTCTAGATAGATATCTTTTCCTAGAATATCTCATAGATATCTTTTCCTTAGATAGTTATCTCTTAAAATAGATTGCAAGTGTAAATAGCTATCATATGTCTTGTAATCAATAACTTTTCTTTCAACAACTTTTCCAAACACAAAATCTCCTTTAAATCCTCAAAATAGGTCATCCATAAATTGTTTTCAAAGAGCAACATCTGCTTTACTTTTCAAAACAGTTTCCAAAAACCCTAATTTATAAAGCTCATCTTAAACTGTTAGAAACAGTTTATACCACTTCTTTATTCAGAATCAAACATCAAAACTACATATTTCAAATATCATTATTTAAAGATCTTTAGTATCAAAACTCACCTTATTAAGCACAGATGGGTAGCTTCAAACACACGGCAGTTTCTTCAAATAAAAACAGATTCCTCGAATCACTTTTTAAGCAAAAATCCTTCTCAAGAACACTTCCAACACCGTACTCACCCCTTTTCTCTTAAAATCTTTTCCGAAAGTAAGATAAGATGAACCTTATCTTTTAATTCCTTTTTATGTGCATACTAAAGGCGGTGTAGTTTTAATAATATAAAACTCTTACTGGGCGGTGGGTTTTTTATTTTAGAACTAACCTTGCTTAATCGTGAAGGTTGCATATTTCTTATTTTAAAAATAGTTTCCACATAAATATATCAGTACACATGCACCTTCACATATTTTTATCATTTTCCCGTATGCATGCATGTTATCACATATTTCTTATAATTGTCACATAAAGGTTACCTCAATCCAGGTTGTCTGAAACCCGGTTATCACACACATTGAGTTTATTGAGCCGAATATATCTGAATGATATTTTCTTGACATTTTCACGTTGTGATTGACATGCATATCTTTGTGATTAGGCTAGAACAGTTTGAGAAGTTAATTTTATAACTTTACTTTAGTGATAACTCGATGTCCTATCAGAGATTCATTATTGCCAACTTTGAAAATAGGCCACACAATTGAATTTATTTTGATTGCAGTGATAACGGTTACTAACTGGGTTTTGTGTTAGATTATTACCCAATTTTCAAGGGGGAGAGATTGCTTGTGATGGAAAAGATCTATTTTTAAGGGGAAATTTTTTGAAGATGCTTGAGAAAATCTGGTTTTTTTGTACAGAGAGAATATCTGGATGCTGATTTGTATTGTTCATAAGGGGTGAAATTTTAGTCTTTGATTGTTCATGATTCTCCTAATCATCATGAAAGGGAGAAATAATATCAAAGACATATAAAAGACAAGAAGGGAAGAGAAAGACATGATGCAAAGACATGAAGCATGTATGCAGGTGTGACAGGGAAGAAATAATGTTCATAGATATTTATGACTGGTGGTGATGTTCAAAAGTGTTGATGTTGAGACTAAAATGTTGTATTCAAGTCCTTGATCTCATTATGTTTTAATATGCTTTGTAATTGGTATGTATAAATAGATTGTTGATATTCGTAAGAGAAGCTTAGTTGGTATATTGTTGAATCATTTCATGGAAAATATTGTATCTAACTATTTTGAATCTAGGGTTGAAAAGCTATAAGATTCAAAGTTTGTAGTTGTTATGAAGTTTGATGCTGAAAATGTTGAGATTCAATGTTGACTTTGTTTGTGAAAGGTTCTTTGGGTTTACAAGACAAAGATTTGAAGTATTTGTTTGTTAAAGTTGGATTCTTTCATAATATAAAGGTGACAAGCTTAGTACATGTAGTGCCAAAGCTTCAAGCCTGAATGTTTAAAGCTAATTTGTTGATTCAAGAGGTTTACTTGAAGATTTGTTGACTGTTAGAGACCTCAAAAGAGAAAGTTTTTGAATAATTTATTAGATTGTTTCAATGTGAAGATTTTAATCTTTAGAATATATTTGTTAAAAAGGGAGATTGTCATTTTTCAGGTTCGTCTTATTTGAAGGTTGATAAAGTCTGATTGTCTTCATTAGGGGAGAGTTTTTATGTCAAAGATCTTTTAGAGTGAAGACAAAGGGATTTGTTTTTGAATAATGTGATCTCGAATACAAAGAGGGAGATTGTTAGGTTCAATATTATTGTATCAAAGATCACCAAGCATTGAAGATTTAAAGTGTCAAAGATAAAAGTCAACATGGTCAAATAAAGTCATAGTTATTAAAGGTTGTCAAAAGTCAATGTTATAGTTTGTGTTTAATTGTAATTTGACTTGTATCAGGCAAGATGTATAAATAGCTCTTGTATTATTAGATTCTAGAAAGAACTTACACATATTCATTTTATTGATTATAGAGAAAGAAACATATTCTAGAGACTGAAAGTCATCAATATACATATGATTTCATCTCTAATTGTATTCTTGTTTGTTAGACTAATTGTTACCTGATCATGATGGGATTATTAGCCAGTGTTCCCACCCATGGACTCAATGCAGTGGGAGAAGATGTATTCTCAGGTGGCAGACATGCGGTTCTTCTCAATCTTGGTCAGAGATTAGTTCAGCTCTGAATTTGAATCCTTCTTTAGTAGCTAGTTGTATTGGATATCGTCAAGAAAGTTGACGATAGCTTCAGTGTTAGGTTCCTTGGCGAAAGGAGAGACCTTGGGAAGTTGTAGTGTTGAGCATATGGTTGCTGGACCAAAGCTGACAAAAAAATTGTTGATCTAACAAGAGATTTTCGTAGTCTTGTTTCCTAGTGAATCTTTGCTCAGATGGGCTTCATCAGTGAAACAAAACTACTTCAGAAATTCCTTCACCATGATGGGTTGAAAGGTGAGTGCATAACCGAGGACAGAGTTTTTTAAGAAGCAAATAGTGTCAACGTATTGCTCTTGTTGGCCAGAATCTCGAGAAGTGCAAGATTATTGATGGTGTTTGAAGTTGCACTCTTCAATATCAAGGTTAACGTTCTTTGCTGGTTCCATTTCTGGTCAAGAAGTATCGTAGGAAAAAGAAAGAAGGAAACAAGAGAATTTATCTTGTAAAATACTAAAGAGTAACAGTCAATTATGTGGTTTTTGGAGTTTTAGGTTTAAAAAAAGAATGCATTGTTGTATATATGCAGGTATACAACAAATTATTTAGGTAAAAGAATATTGTAAACAAGAAAAAAATGAAGATTTTAGAAGATTTTTTGGATAAAAAAAATTAGAGTTTCATTAAAACGAAGAAGAAGATTGGTTTTAGGAAATAAAATATGTAGGTTTTGAGAAAAGAAGAAAACAAAAAGAAGATTTTGAGTAGAAGAATCAAGATTTAGAATAACATACCTGTTTGTGATTTGAAGATGGAGAAGAAAAACAGTCTTTGTTTTTAGTGTTCTTAGAGTTCTTGTCTTTTTGGAGAGAGAGAAAGCTTAGGAAGTTTTGAAGAATGAAATAAGGAGTGTGTGAGATATTTATAGGTTAGATGAGAGAGAAAAACGAGGGTTCATGAAAAGATTTGTCATCATGATTTTGACATATCATATGATTTTGATTGGATGGGGAATGGCAACAGACATCGCATTTCAGAGAAGGACGGGACAACTGTCCATTATTTTTAAATATTTTCATGAAGTCATAAAAATATGACCATTCATAAAAATTTGATCACTGAGCAATAAAAAAGGTTCAATGATTGTTTAAGTTGATCTTTTAGAACATATTGTTCACTGAATAAGGAAAGTGTTCAATGATGTGTTTTAAGCTTTTGGAAACAGACTTACTGAGTGATAGAGATGCGTACCTTGAAAGAAAAATATATATTTTAGAGGAGTTCAGTGATAGATTGAGAAACACTAAAACATTTCACATATAGTACTGATTGATGCTTCTCATTGAGAGACTTAATCCTCAACGTTCAGCATTCCAAGTTCACTGATTATAATACTAAATCTTGTTTCGTCAAGTGGTTTGTAAACATATCAACTAATTGGTACTCAGTAGGTATAAAGTCTTAAATATTACCATTTTATAACATGATCTCTGATAAAATGATATTTGATCTCAATATGCTTGGTTTTAGATTGAAGTACAAGATTGTTTTGCTATAGCAATAGCACTTGTGCTATCACAATAGAGAGAGATCTTTGATAGCTGAAGATTATAGTCGTTGAGTTGATATTTCATCCATAGGATTTGAGTACAACAACTTCTAGCAGCAACATAATCAGCTTCAATAGTTGATTTGGACAATGGGTTTTGTTTCTTGATTGTGAAACTCACCAACTTACCACCAAGAAGTTGACAAACTCCAATGGTTCTCTTCCTATCTATATTGTATCCTGCATAATCACTATATGAATATCCAATTAGATTGAACCCTGAATCTTTAGGATACCAAAGACCCAGATTAGGTGTACCCTTCAAATATATGAATATTCGCTTTACAGCGATCAAATGAGACTCTTTGGGTTTAACTTGATATCATGCACATAAACAAGTTGAATACATGATATCGGGTTGGTCAGCTGTCAGATGTAGCAAGGAGCCAATCATTCCTCTATAGGCAGTAATGTTTGTAGTTTCTTATTTGGGTACTTGTTCAGCATTAGGGGCGGAGCCATGAGAGTCTTCATAGTTGAGCTTTGAGTTAAGTCAAATTTCTTCAGGATGTCATTAACATACTTACTTTGGCTTATGAATATTCCTTTCTCAAATTGCTTAATCTAAAGACCAAGAAAGTATGTTAGTTCATCCATCATGCTCATCTTATATTCTTTCTTCATGCGTTCAGATAATCAAACACATAAGGAGGAATTTATGGATACATATATAATGTCATCGATGTTCAAATTTGTATGTTCATTTATTTCCCTAAGAAATGGGGTTTGATCAATCTTTCCATGTTTAAATTTCTTAGTGATGAGAAATGAAGAGATGGTATCATACAAGGCACGAGGGGCCTGTTTTAACCCATAATAGCTTTATACAGTCTATAGACATGACCTGGATACTTAGGGTCAAGGAACCCTTGAGGTTGTTCGACATATACTTTTTCATGAATATTTCCATTCCAGAAGACACTCTTTACGTCCATCTGATATACCTTGAAGTCTTTTTGTGCAATATAGGCAAAGAATAGTCGAATTGCTTCGACCCTAGCCACTGTAGCAAAGGTGTCATCATAGTCTATGCCTTCTTCTTGTCTGTATATTTGAGCAACAAGTCTAGCCTTGTTGCGGGTTATAGTTCCATGTTCATCCAATTTGTTTCGATACACCCATTTGGTACCTATAACAGTTTTGTTGGATGAACGATGGACAAAGTAACATACTTTGTTTTTTCAAGCTCGATGCGTTCTTCTTGCATAACAGTGACCCAACTTGGGTTGGTGATGGCTTTACTGATTTTCTTGGGTTCTTAAAGAGAGATAAAGTTAAAAAATAGACAAATGTTACCTAAACCATGTCGAGTATGAATACCTGCATTTGGCTCACCAAGAATTTGATCAATGAGATGATTCTTTGTACATCATTGAGTTGGTAGATGAGTTTGACCATCATCTTCAGTGATATAAGGCTCAGACATGGAAGATGAAGCTTCAACAATAGATTCTTCAACGTTCATTAGGGTTGCCTTAGGAGTCTGAGGGAAAGAATCATTTACTGAAAGAGGTTCAATTGTAGAAGGAGATTTAGTGACTGAAGGATCAACATTGGATGAGTCTGAAGGTGGCAAGTGGTTAATGGGAACAATAGAGATCCTTGAAGAGGATTCAACTCTACTGATCCCAGAGATAATATATGGATCATCGTCAGCTTTCTGGTTGATCAACATAAGATGGATTTCTGGAGGAAGCTTCAGGTTCTCCAAAGTAAGATATCATCCATTTACTCAACTCTTCTTCATCATCAAGAATGGATTTAGAGTTAGCTGAACGTGATTCATCAAAAGTAACATGAATAGTTTCTTCAATAGTTTATCTTTTTTTGTTAAATACTCTAAAGACCTTGGACATTGAAAAATATCCGATATAGGTGCCATCGTCAGCCTTAGGATCAAACTTCCCAAGATCATTTTTGTTGTTTAGGATGTACCATTTACAACCAAAGATGTGAAGAAAGCTAAGAGTGAACTTTCTTGTTTGGAAGGGCTCATAAGTTGTCTTTTTTAATCTTTTGACGACCGGTGATCAATTTTGAGTGAAACATGCAATGTTGAAAGTTTTAGCCCAAAATTGAGTAGGGAGATGAGATGCTCAACATAGATCGAGCATCTTCAATGATTGTTCGATTTCTTCTTTTAGCAACTCCGTTCTGCTAAGGAGTTCTCACAACTAAGAAATTGTGAGACATTCACTTGTTCTTAAATAATTCTTGCATAGTACTATTATTGAATTCAATACCATAATAACTTCTAATTGAATGGACAATGAGGTTGTTAAGAACTTGCAGTTTTCTCACAAAGGAAATAATATCTTCAGGGTATTACTCTAAGATCTGAGAAAGAATATTCAAGTATATATGGAGAACTCACCAACAACAATGAGGGTATTGTTCTTCCCAGTGATGGATTGAATATTGACAGGGCCAAACAAATCCATATGAAGTATTTGGAGAGGAGTGGTGTTAGCTCTCATTTCCTTAATGTAAAAGTATAGAAAAAGTAAACTGCGAGTATTGACAGAAGATGATCTGTCACAGAAGATGCGTGCGGACCAATAGCAGAAGATGCTCAAGCGTTCAAGTCTCAGGTGATAGAACCTCTGTCGTGTCTCACAGAGGTTCTGTAAACTGGTCCTCTGCATAGACATTGCTACAAGTCAAAGACGATAGAACCTCTGTCGTGTCTCACAGAGGTTCTGCAGCATGTCTTCTGTATAGATCTTCTTTAAGATGTTTTTCTTAGGTTTACTAGCTGCTCGTGCTTATCACGTGTTCTTGTCTGTAACCTATTTATGATCTAACGGCTTAGATTAATTTGCTTTAGGTCATGTCAAAAAACGGTTATTTTCTTGTATAAATAGCAGYGTAGGCCCTTGTATTTCAGTGTGCTTCAGTATTGTAATTGTCAACATTTTCATTAAAATTGAAAATCATTTTGAAGCTCTCTCTTGTGTTCTTCAGTCATCTTAATCGTGTTCTTAATGATTTCTACTGTGCTTGATTGTTATTACTTCCGCTGCGTTACACTGTCAAACATATCATCAAAGTAAGTAATCTATACCAAGAAACTGAGTTAATCGATCCAACAAGTGGTCACTGAGGAGTCCTATTTTATTTAAAGCTAGCCTTTGTATGCTTTCCTGTTGGGTTCAAGTATGCATGCTATTGTTGTATTCAAGTTCTCCATTTTATATGCTTTGTAATAGTTAGGTTTAATGATTTCCTAGTATAAATAGTGTTTAGCTTTGTAATTGTCATTAACAATTCTGTAATTTTCTGATTAGTGCTGTAATTCTCTCTCAAGAAATCTACAAGAGATATGGTGATCATATTCTCTCTACTCTTCATCTTATTTCTAATTCTTGAAGATCATAATCAGATTTGTATGATTTTGGGCTTTTCAATTGGTATCAGAGCAAGCTGCAGCAATTTGATTAGAGGATTAAACAACTTTATCAAGATTTTGCACGAATTATAGTGGATTAATCGATCTGTGTTCTTGTTGTTATTCGTCTGTTCATCAAGTTCTTCGTTCCAGAATCGAATTTTGGCTTAAATCGCTTAGTTTTTTACTGTTAATTGTTAAAATCTACATCGCTGAATTCGCAATTTGATTTAGAACAACTTTGATTCACATTGATTTTGATTTTAAACAAATTTTGAACCTATTTTGATCGAAATTTTGAGTTTTTGAAATCTGCCGGTCTTCTTCAAAAATTCATAGTTTTTCAAGTTTTGATCCATTTTTTTTGGTGAAATATTGTTAAAATTGTGTTTTTGCTTGAATACTAATCCGAATAACTCTTAATCGATTTAAGTGTATATCGCCTATAGCTTGTTCGATTTAAGACTTGTAATAGTTGTGAATTGATTTTGTGCGGATTAGGTTAAACCGGGTCTGTCTTGATCGGATTAAAAGGTAAATCGTTGGACTCTTGTTCGATTTAGTGAGCGATTTAGGTTAATCTGCTTGGTAAGTCGTTTGTGTTTTGTGCGATTTATTGTGTGAATTGTGCGAATTAATCAAAGTCCGGTTGTAACCTGAGCGATTTTGTGAGTGATTTAAGTGTAAGGTTGTGCCGTTTACTCTGCGATTTATATTAAATTGTTGAATGTGTTTTGAGTGATCATACTTTGACTGGTTGACCGTATTTCGTCTTTGACTTTTTGAACGGATTTGTGAAAGGACTTTGACTTTCACTTGTGATCGATTTAAATCTTTGACTATTTGAGCGATTTGATTTTAAGCGGACTTAATCGTATTTGACTTGGTTGACTTAATTGACTTGACTTGTTGACTTATTGACTTGTTGACTTTTTACATGATGCAAGCACTGACCAATGATATCTACACCAGTATTGACAGCCATAAATCATCTTGTCACAGCATGTGGGTTCAGATTGAAAAGATGATGATGGGTTCCAAAGTGGGAACTCAGTTGAAGATTACTAATTGCATATATACGTATGAAAAGTTCAAGGCTAAAGATGGTGAGAGCCTTGATGATGTCTATGATAGGCTTACCAGACTGCTAAATGAGCTGACAAGGAACGGAATCTTTAAAACTGTAATAGAGATAAATGTTAAATTCCTCAGCAATCTTCAACCAGAGCGGAAACCTTATGCTAATCATATCAGATTCAACAAATCATTATCTGATATTGACATACATGAAGTTTATGAAACTCTAAAGCAGAACTTGGAAGAAGTTTTAGAGATCCGAGATTCCAAGAAGAAGAAAGAGAACGAAGTTGTTGATCCTTTAGCTTTCGTGTCTGAGAAGAAAGAGAAGAAAGCAAAGAGAGATCTGGGAAGCAAATAAAAGAAATAAGCCAATCAAGTGAATTTGCAGATGAAGAAAGTAACAGCTCAGATTTAGACTCTGAAATGTCTGAAATAAAACATGCCATGGCGATGCTGACTAAAGCATTCCAAAAGAAATTTTAAAAAGGCCACATTCGAACAACCAAAGATTCTCGTCTGGCTCAAAATATGAATTTAAAGATAAGTTCGGCGAGAAGAAGAAATATGAAGAAAAGGGATTCGAGAAGAAGTACGAAAAGAAGCCGGAAGAGAAGAAGAAGTTTGTTAAAGGCGTAGCGGATGACCACACAAAGTGTTACAACTGTGGTAAGCTAGGCCACTTTGCTGTAACTTGTGAAAAGCCGGTAACTCGAAATACCGACTACTACAAAAACATATATCTTCTCTCTAAATAAATAGATGCGGGGAAAGCACTCATGGCAGTAGATGATCACTGGTTAAATCTAACCGATGAAGAGGAAGAAGCTGAAGCTGTTGCACACGTCTGCTTGATGGCTAAATCTGATAATTGTTCTTCAGATGAAGAAAAACAATAGAGTGCGAAAATGGAAGAAGAGGTATTGGAGCAATCATGCATAAAACAGATGCATAAGATGATGCTTAAACTCCAATCTTTCCAGCAAGAATTAAAAACAGAAAAAGCGTTCAAATAATTTTGAAAAAGAATTAAAAACGCAAAAAGAAAAATACATCAAATTATTTGATGAAAATGCTCTTGGACTGGGCTAAATCTTTGTTATCTGAATCCAAATTATTTGATGAAAAATCCAATATCTTAAACACCGAATTATCAGATTCCAATGAACGATATAAATCATTAGAATTGATAAATGAAGAACTAATGGTAAAAATAAGTAAGCTTGAGCTTCAAATAATTCATTTAAATGAAAAACTGAAGTCTAAAGAAGAAGTTTTATATAAAAGAGGACAAACTGATCAAACCATTTTTTTGAACAAACCCACTGAAACAAGATTTTTTAACCATCGGGAAAGGTTGGGGGTACGAAAATCCAATTTTTTTAGGAAAAGCTTTATATTATGCCCCGACTCTATACAAATTTGAATATCTTGATTGCGGTCTCGAGTTTTCAATTAAATTTACAAAATCTTCTGAAGAGGTAGAACAACGAGAAGATTTCAATCGACAAAGAAAAGACAAAATGCAGGTTTCGTTTGATTATACAAACTTAAATGAAAATTAAAAATCAAGACTCTGCATTTTCAACATATTATTTTCACAGTTATTTCAAAGCAGAGCTTGAATCAAAACCTGTTGAACCAAAGTTTTACACTCCTACCTTAATTTTAGAAAAACAAGTGGTTCAGCTGGAAAAGATTTTAAATGAAGAACGACTTTCATTTAATCAACAAAAACAAGAATTTTTAAATAAAATTGAAGATTTACAAAATTCTAAAGCAAAAACGGAACATGTTGAGTCTGAATATTTTTCGTGCGATAAATCTTTAAGTGAAGCTTCTGATTTAGAAGAAATAAATATTTTTAATGAAGAAATTAATTTTCATATATCTTGAATTCAGATGTTTGTTTAGATAATGAAATTGATCAGTTTGATTTTTCAAAGAAATTACCCAGTCATGAAGAATTTCTAGTTAAAAATAATATGACTGAGAATTCTGATTTAGCTTCAGATTTTGAAAAGAATTTTAATGAAAAACCTGTTTCCGAGGATGTGTATTATAAAAAGAATAAAACCAAAAAGAATTCGAGGAAACAGAAGAAGCTTACAAAGAAAATTAAACAAACAGTTCATAATTCATTTAAATCTGATGATTTTATTTTTCCTATTTCAGATAAGGCGTTAAAGTTTAAGAAGGTTTGGAGGGTAAAAGAAGAAGAAAAATCTTCAAATCAACAGAAAAAAACCATTTTACTAAGTCTGTATTAAATGATTCGATATTGAATAATTCTGTAAAAAGATATTTAGTTGATGAATTGTTTGATATTAGAAATGGTAAAAATAATTGTTCTCCATGTGGATTGAATGAGTTACTTAAGTCTTTTACTTCTTTTAAGCACTATCATTTCATGCATTCTGCTTTTTCTGTTTTATCTAAGAAATTGCATATTAAAGAACGTTGGTTTGGTACATACAGTATACCACCAACGAAAACTGCGCTTAAAGGACCAAAACTAAAATGGGTACCAAAACCATATTGATTCACTTTTGTAGGTTAACCGACATGTGTGGTTATTAGACTACGGATGTTCTAAGCAAATGACTGGTAGAAAAGAATTATTATCTAACTATGTTGAATCTTTTGGAGGTACGATAAGATTTGGAAACGATCAATACTCGCCTATCCTTGGATATGGTGACGTAATTTCTGGGAATTTAACTATTAAGAAAGTGTCGTTTGTCGAAGGACTTGGACATAATCTGTTTAGCATAGGTTAATTTTGTGATAAGAATTTAGATGTGTGTTTTAAAGCTAACCAATGCAACATCCGAACTACTGATGGTAAGGAGTTCTTAGCTGGAATCAGAAGATCAAATCTATACATGATTGACCTATCCAATACACAAGTAGATACTGATGTCTGCTTGATATCCAAGGCATCCTTGAAGCAGAATCTGCTATGGCATCGACGTCTTTCACTTTTTCAAGTATTTGAACAAGTTGGTATGTGACAACTTGGTTAAAGGCATCCCAGACCTAGAGTTTCATAAAGATCATGTATGCGGCGCATGTGAGATGAGCAAACTGAAGAAAGCTTCACATAAGCTGAAGACAGAGTTCAACAYCGAACGTCCTCTACACTTACTCCATATGGATCTCTGCGGTCCTATGCGAGTCCAAAGCATCAACGGTAAGAAGTATGTGTGGGTCATAGTCGATGACTATTCTAGATATACCTGGGTTCATTTTCTACAGTCAAAGGATGAAGCAGTCGAGACACTAATCTCACTCTTGAAGACTGTCCAAAACAATCTGCAACTACCAGTTTAGAAAATCAAAACTGACAACGAAACTGAATTCAAGAACAATACACTCGGCTCATTCCTTGAATCCATTGTATTACACATACATTTTCGGCAGCCCGGACACCACAACAGAATGGTGTCATTGAGCTAAAGAACAGAACATTGGTGGAAGCGACGCAGACATTACTTACCTACTCGAAACTTCCATTATTTTTATGGGCTGAAGCAGTGGCAACTGCTTGTTTTACCCAGAACCGATCCCTCGTTCACAAAAGGTTTGGTAAAACTCCGTATGAAATAATAAATAAAAGAATACCTAATATCAAATTCTTTCGAGTTTTTGGTTGTAGGTTGTGAAGTCCAAAAATCATACAAACATGATCAGATCTTCAAGAATCAAGATGAATAGAAAAGTAGAGAGAATATCATCAAAGATTGATTTAATTGAGAGAGAGAAAATTACAGCTCTAATCTTGATTACAATTATGCTAATCACTTGGTAATGACAATTACAAAAAAAATACTATTTATACTAGAAAATAGTAAAGCTACTCTATTACAATATAAAACTACACTAAGGAGAAACTTGAATACAACTTTAACGCTCTTACTCAAACCCAACATAGGTGCTTCATTTTAAATGACAAAGAGGACAGAGGGAAGTTCGCTGCTAAAGCTGATGAAGCGGTCTTTGTTGGCTATTCTAAGACATCTGTTGCATATAGGGTCTACAATAAGAGAACCAAAATCATCAATGAGAGCGTGAACGTCTCTTTTGATGAAGTCATTGATGTGGCTTTGTTGATCCCAGATCTCTCAATAACAATAATAATCTAGTTAATAATAACCAAATTATAGTGATTTTATGAAGAAAGTGAACACTCAATAAATGAATAAGAACAATAATGAACAATCTTGAGCGTCAAAGATTTCACTTTATTGATAATAAGAATGTAGAAAAAGCTACTTACATTACAATAGGCCTAATCACCTATTTATACTAATAAGAAGATAACTATCTAATGAGACTTTATAGCTAATCTTCTATTAACAGATAACRTTTATCTAAACTATKGATAAGCTTTAATATCAAAGAKAAACTCGAAGTCTAGCTGYTGATTTGTCATCTCCAGCTGTCATTCATGGTGTGATGTATCATCCTTATCTTTAAGTCTTCATCGCATGCTTCTGGATGAATTGCTGGAAAATACTCTAAGTATAGTTGACCAGAGGTTCGATGGATCTTTGGTCGTCCATCGGTCCTCTGGTTGTGCTCCAGACTTAGCCGTTTATGCCTTGATGTCTTCATCGGTTTTCTGGTTCTTCATCACTTATTGTTTTTCATTACTTTTTACATTATGAATTATGGGGTTTAACAATCTCCCCCTAAGTAATGAAATAACAAACATATACTAATCTAGATACACTTGTGAAGAACAAAAACTAATAAAAAAACATCAAATTTCCAATTTTCATTGGCTGATGAAATTCTTACAATACTGGAATCAAAATACATTAAGGCAAAACAAAAATACAACTCATCATGAGATACCTTGATATATTTCTCTGAAGGGCATGAGCAGTCTTCGATATCCGATGACTGTCGATATCTCATGAATGAGCCGACTCCCTTCTTCTCTTGGCACGTGGTTTCTACCCAGTCTATCTCTAATGACTTTCTAAAACCATTCAAGTGTATCCGATGAATACTTGAAGACCTCAGTTAGTCTAAAGAACTTTTTAACCCCAAACTCATTCTTGTAAATAAGTCCAGGTTCGGATTGAGTTAGGACTGAGGCAGATCTTGTCTCCTTCAGGCCTTGGAAGTCTTCGTTTAGAGGGGTGCAGGAGAGTCTCTCAATGCCTAGCCGAAGAGCAATTTCAAAATCACTCTCAGCTCTATGGTTCACCAGGGTTTCCATCGTCTTCACTATCGCTCGGTTTTCCATTCCATGCCTGATGCCGTGGTCTTGCCTCTGAGCCGTATATGCATATAATTCAATCAAGTCATATGGGTTGAGGTTAATAAGGTCGTTCTCGTTGAACACGCAAACTTGCCCATGTGCTCTCTCAACAGTGAACTCGATGTATCGAATGGCTCAGTTGGCAAATGTCCTTATTTTCAGATCCATAACCCTCCTTATTCCATCATTCCAGAAGACAGCCTGAGGTGCTTATGTGGTCTGTCTAATGAATCTTTGGTGTAGGAGGTCTATGGACTCAGGCGATAAGATTGGAGGGTTGATGGTCAAACTTTCATCGCGGTCTTGATATAGGTATTGATGAATGTTCTCCAGCAAAATTGGTTCCCTGGGTGGAAATTCAGGACGTCTCCACATCGACTCCATGCTTTGTATGATCTCATCTACCAGGCTCTGAGGGGGTTGCCTTAATGAATAAGGAGTATCCGCATGCACCACCGGTGGTTGTGTTGAGGGTTGTGTATGAGTTGGTGAGGGTATGGTTTCTTGTGGTTCATTTGGTTCGGCTTGGGTGGTTTCAGGTGCATGGGGTTCTGTTTGGGTTTTTGGTTGTTGAGGTGATGATGGTTGGATTATTGTTAGTTCTGGTTGTATGGGTAGGATTAAGGGTTGAGTGGTGCGAGGTGTTGGTGAAGGGGTTAAGGGTAGGTTTGATGTGGGTGTTGAAGAGAAAGGTTGGTTAAGTTGTTTTGGTGGGGTAGTAAGTTCTTCATCAGTTGAAGAGCTCAACACGATGGGTTCTGGGGTCACAGTGAAGGGAATATGTATATGTACATCTTCAGAGGGCATAGCCTCTGGTTCCCTTTCTTGGGTTCCTTCGGTTGAAGGTGGTGGTTGTGTTTGTGGTGATGGTGGTGGTGGTGCAACAGATTCTGTTTGTTGTGCAACCGCAGCCTCTGTCTCCCCCTCATGAGGTCCAAGACCTTGATCATCGGGATCTTGGTCTTTATGTCTCAGCCTTTTGTGTTGGCGGCTGCTGGAGCAAGAGGCTCTGGTCCTCTTCTGCTTCTTGTCTTTCCTGAAGGACGCAAGATACGCCTTCAGGGCTTCTTGTCTTTGACTTGCCTCCATTGTTTGGAGGAGAGAGGTGGTGCACCGTTGTTCATCAGCCAGGTTCTGGGAGAGAACCCTTGTTGGATGGATGGCCCGATGAACGAATTTGGCACTAATCTCATTGAAAAATGAGACTAGTGCCTTGGACAGATCCCGTAGGTCAGCTCTGGTTGCGAAGTCGGTGGAGGAGGATGAGGCTTGTGGTTTTATAGAGGTGGTGGTGGATGTATATTGAGGGATGGGAAGGTTGGTGATGAGGTCTCTCACCTCTGCAGTGAATGAGGAGAAGGCTTCATCAAAGGATGGGCCTGCAGAGGGAGGTTGGGATGGGGAATTTAGGCTAGGATAGTTGCGGGTAGTTGGATGTGGGTGGTTTGGATGGAGGCCATTTGGTTGGTGAGGTTGGCAAGGGTAGCATCGATGGATGAGGTGGATTGAGGTGGGGCTTGAGGAGGGATTTGGGAGGTGATAGTTGTGGGTAGTGAATGAAGGGTTTGAAGGATCGTTTGTAGTTGGGAGATGATATAGGTTAGGTTCTCATTAGCCTCAGTTGCCTGGGCCGTGAGGGTGGCGATGGATTGGATGAGGGTTTGGTTTCGTTGGGTGGCAAGGGAGGATGTGGTGTTTGATGTTGGGTGACGGTTTGTTGGAGCATTTGAAGGCGAGTGGTATTGGTTTGGGTTTGGGTTTGTTGGAGCATTTGAGGTGGTGTTGGAGGATTGCAAGGGATTGTTGGAGGACAGAGGTATCGATGGAGGGTTGGCTATCAACAATCCCTTGTATGATGACTTTAAGGTCTTCCAAGGACCGCATCACTGTCTCGACAAAGGCTTGGAACTCAGCCTTTGTGACCAGGTCAGCATGTGGGGTAACCCTTGCAGCAACAGATGCTGCAGGTTGTGCCTCTGCTCCTGAGGCGCCTTCTTGGCCTTGTGAGAAGGTAGGCCTAGAAGGACTTCCATCACGTCCTTGATAACCCTCAAGAGAGGAGCTATCTCGTGATGTTGCTACATCAGCTTCCTATTCCTCGGCTTCAGAGGCCGAGTAAGTGAAGCGAATGTGTGTCCCCTTCGATASATSAAATATCGAAGGGGGAGGTGCATGAAGGGAAGATCGCTCTGAACGATCTTGGGGTTCAATATCAGAAGCAACACATGCTTCTGTGTGTGTGATGGGGTGTGTCGAGCCCTGAGATGAAAGGGGTCTCATGTCTTCATCACTTCTCTGTTGAGAGAGGGGTGATGGAAAATGTGGTTCCTCAGCTGATACATCTCCAGAGGCCCGAAGAATGGCCTCTGGATGGTTGGCTGGGGTTGGGATTGGACTAGGTCGTCCTGTTTCAATACCCTTTTGCTTTGATCGCCAGAGGTAGTGGATGTGGTTGCCCTTTGGGAAGTGGGTTGAGGAAGTGTATGAGTAGGGCCAGGGGAGGCACGATGAGTAGCATCATCATCATCATCATCTTCATCATCCGATGAAGAGGACTCAGGTGCTCCCTCGCTTGGTGGGGGGGACGGATCTAATCGCTCTGGGGTAGCTGCCCTCGGTTCCTGGGACAGCATAGAGCGTTCATAGGCTTGGCGTATCTCAGATGTCGATGGAATGACATTGAGCATAGCCCTAGAGAGTGGACGGTTGATGCTGTAACCCTCCTTCGAGAGGGTTGGGTGATGTCCATGCATCTTGTGGACAGGGGTGAAGGGCTCTGGAGCTGGTAGACCATGCGTCCTCATTGGGTCCCCAATGAAGATGGCGAGGAACTGAGGGAAGAGAACCGCAGGAAGGGGCTTGCCAGCGGCTTGTAGTTTACATTTCTTGTGCACTGCCGTATGAATCTCGTTGTAGATGAGGAAGGCGTAGTCGAAGTTCAAGTTGAAGAACAGCCCATACATGATAGTCATGATGTTTATGTTCCCTTGGTCCAATGAGTCCAGTTTGCATGTGAGGGCCCAGTTGAGAATGGAGAAAAACATATTCCACATCGGCGGGAGGAATTGGCGTTTGAAGTCCGATACATTGCGTAGGTCACAATTGTAACCTAGCATCTTCACGAAGCGGAGGATGTCATCGGTGGTTGGTGGTTCGTCGTATTGTGCAATCCTAATGTCTCGTCGAGTGGGAATGCACAGAACTCGAGAAACCTTAGCCCGTGATATTTTTAGCGAGCAAATCATGTCATTAGGGGCGTCCATGTCTCCCATTATACCGTGGCTGGGTGGGTGAAACACACAGGTTTGCCAGTATTACTGGACGTACTTTAATGGTACACCATTGTCGACAAGAGTGAGAGTGGGAAGAAGGATGTAGTTCTTGAAAAACCCAATCATAACTGCAAAGCAGTCGTCAAAGAGTGTGTTGCGTAGTTCGATAGCATGGTTGTTAGGTTTCATAGGTAAGAAGACAAGAGCGTGGCTGTCGGCGCCGGTGAATTGTACTCGGCTATCATTGTTGTTTGATTCATGGGAGGCGGAGGAGGCCATTGTTGCAGGTTTGAGGAAGTTGCAGGTTTGTTGTTCGTCAGAATATAGTTGCAGGTTTATAGAAGCGTAAAGAGAAGATGGATGAGGAAGAAATGTATTTATAGGTGGGGATATGGTGAGGGAGTGGGGTGTGGGGGGATGGGGGGTGGAAGGGAAATGGTTTCTTGATTATTAAAATATAATAATCATGAAAATTTTTGGCGGTTTAGGCATTTGTGATATGATTTGAAGAACGTGAGCCGTCTTGATAGTACGTGCCATTAATGTTAGATGACACGTGTCAAGACGGGCTTATGGAGGGGGGAAAATTTGAAACGGCTCATGGGAACAGCCTGTAGGTTGTCAGGCGCGTGGTAGTATGATGTAGTGAATTATTTGAAATAAACATTTATTTCAAATAATATCTTGATGAGGACGTTTCCCAAAAATAATTTAAAATCTCATCTAATTGTAAGATTTATACTAATTACGAAGTTTTGGTCTTCTAAAAACCCATGTTGTCTAGTTTTTAGTCACAAAAGTGGCAATTTTGTATAATCTTGAAAATGATTTTCAATTAAGATGAGTTTTTGTATGAAAATTATTATCATGGAACCAGAGGAGCTCTGGTTTAACATCGATGATAGAGTTCATGGATGTAAATTTGGATTACATGATATAGAAGCCTTGGATAACAAACCAGAGGCTGTAGATGAGCATTGTTAATCCATTATATAGAACCATAGGAGCTCTGGTTAAATACATATGTAGCATTTAGGTGGCCAGAGGCTCTGGATAGTAGAACCAGAGGCTCTGGATGAAAGATGCATAAAAGAAATGTGAAGATAAAATTGTTGATCCCCGTCAAATGATGCATGAGTGAGGATATGAAGTTTTCAAGGACTCCCCCTCAAACAAATAATAAAGAAGAATTAGGGGTACCAGAGGCTCTGGTTGTGAAAGATGATGAATGTGTGAAAGGTGGCTAAGTGGAAGTGGAGAAAGGGTCTTTGAGATCAGAGAACCTCTGGTTACAAGGAGTATGAATCCAGAGGCTCTGGTCTTTAGAACCTGAGGCTCTAGTATGGTATAGAAGGGTTAGGTGTATACCAAGTCATAGATGGGGACTTGATAGCACTGGTTTCAAAGAAATTGGAAACCAGAGGCTCTAGTCTTTGGAACCAGAGGCTCTGGGTGGGAAGAGAGTACTTAGTGTATGAAAACTAAGTATATGCCTTGGACCAGAGGGGCTCTGGGTCCAAAGGATAAAGAATAATGAGGAGATGAAATGAATGAATGCTGAAGACCAAGTTGAGACACAATAGGATGTGGACTCAAGGAATTGGATTCCAGGGGCTCTGGTTTATATACCCAGAGGCTCTGGTGAGTAAGAGAATACTTGGTAGAAATTACTAAGTATTTGCTTTGGACCAGAGGGGTTCTGGTTCCAAAGGTGATGGAGATTGTTTGCCAAAAATTGTTCGAAGTAAGTCTAAATAGCCAGAGGCTCTAGTTCTTATGACCAGAGGCGCTGGTTTAGGATACTTGGAGTTTCTGGCTAAAATTTGTTATATCACTTATAGGCATAACCATGAGATATTGAAGATCTCTTGTTATAAGCTAATGAGTGCCTTTAAGTGGTGAGATTCAGCATWCCCATCTTGCTGACTAGGAATAAAAATCTTTTCTCATCAAGAGCTTTTGTGAAAATGTCAGCAAGTTGAATCTCAGTTGGAACAAAATACATTTCTATATTACCTTTTTCAACATTG
>NW_020201054.1:0-1910 GCF_001531365.2 Cynara cardunculus var. scolymus | reverse complement strand
AAGTAAGATTGTTAGCTCTCATTTCTTTAAATGTAAAAGTATGGAAAAAGTAATACTGCAAGGGTTGACAGAAGATGATCTGTCACAGAAGACCACAGAGRACCAATAGMAGAAGATGCTCAAGCGTACAAGTCCCAAGTGATAGAACCTCTGTCGTGTCTCACAGAGGTTCTGGAAACTGGTCCTTTGGAAAGACAATGCTTCAAGACAAAGACGACAGAACCTCTATCGTGTCTCACAGAGGTTCTGGAAGTTTTCTTCTACGTCAAGTGTGCTCTCAAGTTATATCCAGCAGAGCCTCTGTGATGTCATCTGCAGCATGTCTTCTGTCTAGATCTTCTTTAGCTATTTTACTTAGGTCTTTTAGTTGCTCGTGCTTATCACGTGTTCTTGTCTGTAACTTATTTTGATCTAACGACTTAGATTAATTTACTTTAGGTCATGTCAGAAAACAGTTATTGACTTGTATAAATAGTAGCGTAGGCCCTTGTATTTCAGTGGGCTTCAATATTGTAATTGTTAATATTTTCATCTAATTGAAAATCATTTGAAGCTCTCTCTTGTGTTCATCATTAATCTTCTTCTGTGTTCTTATTGATTTTTACTTTGGTTGATTATTATTATTTCCGCTACATTCTCTCTGTTAAACAGATCATCCAAGTAAGTAATCTTTACCAAGAATCTGAGTTAATCGTTCCAACAAAGATGTCACCTTTGTGCTTTTTGAGAAAGAGGGTTGTATCGATTCCACCTTTTTTGAAACCGTTTTTGATGAGAAAGGTAGATAGAGTTTCATACAGGCTCTGGGTGCTTGCTTCAGCCCATAGAGGGCTTTATCCAGAAAGTAGACATAGTCTGGATGTCTTGGATCTTCGAACCCAGGAGGCTGCTGCACGTACACTTCTTCTTGAAGTTTGCCGTTGAGGAAGGCAGACTTGACATCCATCTGATAGACCTTAAAGCCTTTGTGAGCGGCGTAGGCTAGAAATATTCTGATGGCTTCAAGTCTTGCAACGGGAGCGAATGTTTCATCATAATCAATCCTTTATTCCTGGCGGTAGCCTTTTGCAACAAGCCTGGCTTTGTTCCTTATTACGATGCCATCTTCGTCCTTCTTGTTCCTGAAGACCCATTTGGTGCTTATGGCCGTCTTCCCTTTGGGTAAAGGCATAAGGGACCATACATTGTTTCGTTCAAACTGGAGTAATTCTTCTTGCATTGCGTCTATCCAGTTTGGATCTTGTAGGGCTTCTAAAAACTTCTTAGGTTCTATCATGCTCAGAAAGTTGGCGAAGAGGCATTCATTTGCTGTGGCAGATCTCGTCTTGGCACCAGAGGTTGGATCACCAATGATTTGGTGGTGTGGATGATCTTTTGTCCACTTGGTGCTTTATTGAGGTTCTGGAGCAACAGCATGCAGCTCTTCATCGACTGATGGAACTGCTTGCTCCCCCTCGACGAGATCATCTCCAGAGTTAGATTCTGGATCTTGATCGTGATCTGAAGACACAGAAGAAGTAGATGGTGAAGTAATATGAGTTTCTGTAAGAGTTGTACCTTTAGCATTGGAGACTTCATGATCTTCATCGATTCTGGAGTTAGATTTTGCAGTGCACACATTTCCAGATATTACTTCTTCATCAAAGATGTCTTCAAATAATTGAGCTAGCTCTGATTCATTGGGTTTGCCAAGTGATGAATCAGATGCTCTTCTTTGATGTCCGAGTTCTGAACTATTGTGTCCAGAAGTCATCGTTGTGGAATCATCGAAGGACACATTGATGTTTTTGATGACGATCTTTGTCCTTTTGATGTAGACTCTGTAGGCTTTGGCGGTTTGAGAGTAGCCCAGAAAGATTCCTTCGTCAGCTTTCTTGTCAAACTTGCCAGATATTCTCTATCGTTGAGTA
>NW_020201053.1:73107-84071 GCF_001531365.2 Cynara cardunculus var. scolymus | reverse complement strand
AGCAAACACTTTCCAAATATAGTATCTGTGTGTGTCTTTTACTTCATAATACTATATATATATCAACACAATAAACAAGGAAAGGTGATGGCGGTTCACCAACCGACCTCCCTTTTTTCCTTTTTAAATTAATACTCTCACACATTTACATATATATATATATATATATAACCAAAATAAACTAGATTATTACAATGAGCGATTAACACGTCAGCTCAGATGAAGAAAGATGTCGATGCCCAAATCCCAAATTATCCCAATCTCAAGATTCAAAGTTCATCAAATACAAACCCAGTCGGCTGCTTTCAATTCAGGGGCAACAGAGAGAAAAAAAAATATAATCGAACAATACAGAGTCTAATCCGGACGGAAGTTGTAGCCTGAGGTTGAGCGATTTCTTAAATCGAACACAATCTGAGCGATTTAACTTGAATCGGATGGACTAAGATTAAACTTGAAATCGATTAAGGGTAAACCGGATAATGCTATAAGCGAGTTATGCCAAAATCGGATACCAATGTGTGCGATTTAAGAACAAATCGGATAGAACATTGTGCGATAAACCTTAAATCATAGAACCTATTGTGCGATTAATGCTTAAATCGGAGAAGGGTATGAGCGGATTAACCTCAAATCGGATGAAGCTATAAGCGATTTATCTCAAAATAGGATAATTCTGAGCGATTTCTTGAGTCTGGATACCCTGTGCGATGAAGGAGATAGAGTGAAGTTGTGCGATTTGGAGATCTTGAGCGATTTACCAATATATTGAGCGATTAATATGAAGATCTTGTCCGATTTAGAGAAGATGATTTGTTGTGAGAACTGGGTTTTGAGAATTGGGTCTTTGCTAATCCGGATGGGTTTAAACAAAGTTCAAAAACAGTAAGACAAATAAAATATTAGACAAAATGAATCAAACAAAAAAAAATATAAAAAAAAACTTTAAGAACAAAAAGAATTTTAAAAACACAAAATTTAATCAGATCTTGAAATCGAAAGATAAAATCATACAAACTAGTGAAAAACAAACCTTCACGATGCAAAACCACACACAATGATCACTGTTTTAACCCAAAAACACAAGAATTTGAAAAAAAAATCGGATCAAACACAAGAGAAAAAAATGAAGAACACAAAGAACTCCAAAAAAATCCAGAAAAAATTTCAATAAAAAATTGATTTCATCTACTGATTTCGTGCAAACCTGCTTTGATACCAATTGAAAGTCCTTATGTTGATCAATCTTCAATAAAAACACAAGAATCCATGGCAGAATCTAGATTTAACAATAAGAACACTTGAGAGAGATGAGAGGAAAAGTCAAAGTTTCAAATTTTAGTCAAACTCTCTATTACGTAAACTGGATATTACAATAAAGCTCATACTCAAAATTAACACAAGACTAACCCTTTATATAGGGTCAAACTAGAATGTCACAAGTCAAAGTCAAACTATATAGAAAAGTCAAACACGATGACTTTTACAATTATAGGCAATATTTAACTTTCAAGACGAATACAATTTAACATTGATTTTCAGTCCTAACAGGGTGTTAGACCCCATCACTCATATATGTAAAAGTAATGAAAAATACAAGTGTGAAAGAGCAAAAGGCCGATAAAAGACTCTCAAGCAAAAAGTCTAAGTGCCCAATACAACCAAAGTTTCGATGAACGTCCATAGGCGCGATGAACTGCACATCTCCATAACCCCTCTGGTTACCAACACATAGAGTTTTCCACGACAGTTCAACCAGAGGCACCCGATGAAGAAGATCACAAGACATGGTTGAACACGCACCTTAGAAGACAGTTAGAGATGGCAAATCGACAGCTGGATTCTCCATTCCTTAATTTGCTTTATTTACTTTCCATAAGTCTAGATTGCTTTCCTTTCATAAAGGATTTGTTAAATATCTTCCATAGATAGCAATCTCCATAATTAGATTTCTAGTATAAATAGGCTTTACATTTTATGTAATCGTTAACGCTTTTCCACTAATCATTGGAATAAAAGTGAATCATTCGGCACTCAATCTTATTCTTGAATATTCTTAATTGTGTTCTTCACTTTTTCCATCTACACGAAATATTTAGGTTATTCATAACTCGAATATTCGTGTTATTGAGAGATCTGGGATCAACAATTGGTATCAGAGCCAGTTGATTGTTTTTCAATCGAATTTGATCAAATTAAAAATCTCTCAATTTTTCACCCATTCGAGTTCATACTCTTCTTCTCCAAAAAGCGTATTTTCTTTCGCTTAAAAAATCTATAATGGCTAACTAGAATTCTACATATAGTGTACGTTCCCTCACCAAACCTCTAACTCTTCAATGAGAAGAGTATCCACAATGGAGGATAAGGATGGTGAACTTCCTGGAGGGGATGGACAGGAATCTCCTCAGATATGTTATGGAAGGACCTTATGTTCCGCAGACTCTTGTTCCAAGAGTCCCTGGAACAAGCACTACTGTAGAAGTTGCTGCTTACTACATGCCTAAAGATGAAAAGAACTGGGATGAGGATGACCTTGAGCGTGTAGAGGCAGACAGGACGACATCTTCCAATCTCTCGATACTTGCACTACAGCAAAGGAGATATGGGATGAACTGGCGAGCCAACTTGAAGAAGATGCGAAAACGAAGAAAAATCGTAGGGCACAATGCCTCAACGAATACACAAATTTTAAGGCTCTTCCTGATGAACCGATTCAGAAGACTTATGTTCGTTTCAACACATTGATCAATCAATGTCACTGAAATTACATCTCTAGGACGAAAGAAGAAAACAACGTTTTGTTTCTCAAGAGTCTCGGTGATGAGTGGACGCAGCTGTCGACGTCCTTGCAACTACCTTTTCCACAAAAATGGTGTCATCCGCTTCCCATGAATCAAATAACAACAAACGACAGTCACGTGCAGTCGACCGACACCAACAGCCGTGCCATTGTCTTCCTTCCAATCAAGCTGAACAATCACTCAATCGACCTTCGCACCAATCTCTACGAGGACAGGTTTGCTATCATGATCGAATTCTTCCAAAACTATATTCTATAACCGGCCCTCACCCTCTCTGACAACGGGGTGCCGGTCAAATACATCCAACAATACTGGAAAACCTGGGACTTCTACCCGGAGAACCGCAGGATTATGGGGGACATCGATGTCGCAAATGACATGGTGTGTTCGGTAAATATTTCTCGCGCCAAAATCTCCAAGGTCCTGTTCATTCCAACACTCGGGATCGACCACTATGCCGAGCCGCCAACAAGTTCCGACATCTTACGTTTCATCAAAAATGTTAGGCTACAACAGGGACTTGCACAATGTCTCAGACATCAAAAGGCTATTTTCTGCCCCCGATATGGAACATGTTCTTCTCCATCCTCAAAAGATCCCTCACGTGCAAACTTGGGAGTATGGACCAGGGGAACATCAACATTATGACCATCATGTATGGTCTATTCTTCAACCTTACCCTGGACTATGCCCTGCTGATCTACAATGAGATACATGCCATTGTCATCAAGAAGAACAAGTGAGTGGCTGCAGAAAAGCCAATTTCATCGGTGCTCTTCTCACGTTTCCTTCTGCTCTGCATAAGGGACACGATGAGGAGGCACAACCGACCAAGCAATGAGCCATTAACCCCACAGTACCTTATGAATGGCCATCACCCCAACCATCTCAAAGGATGGTTATCCCACAGAAAGGCCCCTTTCAAGGGCAATGCTCAACATCATCCCCGAAACATCTGCATGCCGTAGGGCATATGTAAGCTCCATGCTGGCCCAACAAACGGGGCCAGCTACCCCGGAGCACATAGACCCGTCCCTCGATACAAGAGAGGGATCGAAAGAGGAGTCGTTTTCATCAGATGATGAAGATGATGATGATGACACTCCTCCAACATCCCCCGGCCCCATACACACATCGATCCCATCACCCCCCAGGGCTACCACATCCACTAGCCCTAGTGATCAAGGCCAAAGGGGTATTGAACAAGGATGACCCAGTCCAAACCATACCCAAGCCAGCCATCCAGAAGCCACCCTTCGGGCCTCTAGAGATGATCGAGCCGAGAAACCACACCATCCATCACCTCTCTCCCAACAGGAGGGGTGATGAAGAGATAAGTGCTACTTCGCCTCATAGCTCGCCACTACCCACACCCACAGAAGCATGTGTTGCTTCTGACTTTGAAATCCCCATCGATCATTCAGAGCAATCATCTATTCCTGCACATGCCCTTTCGATACTTGATCTAGCGAAGGAGACACACATCTACTTCCCTTCTTCGGACTCTGAATCCGATGAAGAAGAGGCTGATGTGGCAACATCAATAGATAGTTCCTCACTTGAAGACTCTAAATGGAAGCCCTTCTTTGCCTACCATCACACAAGGCAACATTGAAGGTGCCTCTGGAACTGAGGCTCAACCTACAGCATTCGTTGCTGTAGGGGTTACCCAAATTGCAGAGTTGGTCACAAAGGCTGAGTTCCAGGCCTTTGTTGACTCGATTCAGTGGTCCTTGGATGACCATAAACTCAGCTTGGCAAGGATTACTGAATCCCCTCCATCGATAGACCTTACATCGATTCAGCAATCCCTTGCATCCCTTAAGGCTCAATCGAGGGACAACACCACCCGGATTTAAATTTTCTAACAATTGATGGTTCAACAACACAACTCCCTATCCATCCTTTCAACCGCCCACAACCAAACCATCATTTCCACCCTTGCAACTCTCACGGCCCAGGTTACTACGACCGACGAAGCCATCACCTCCCTTACCACCCAAATAAACTCCAAAAACACTTCCCTCGCCACCCTACCCACCACCATAATAGCCACCCTAGCATAAACAGCACCCTCCACCTCCCTCTGTAACTCCATCATTTGATGAAGCTTTTACCTCCTTTGTTGCAGAGGTGAGAAAAATTATATCCTCAATAACCATCCCACAACCCGCATCAACCTCAACCTCCATCCCTCCCCTCGTCTCAACATCAACCTCCACCTCCACCTCCACCCAAATAGATACGGTCACAAGGGCTGACCTTCGAGACCTCTCCAAGGCCCTAATCTCGAGCTTCAATGAGATAAGTGCCAAGTTTATGGCCAGAGCTGTAGATCCGACCAATGCATTGAAGAAGAGTCTCATCTAATAGCAAGACCGCACCAACACTCTTTTTGGCACAATGGAACAAAGGCGCAACAAAGAGCGAATGTACAAGTATGTCGAGCGCATGAGGCTAAGGAAGAGGCACACCAGTGCCTCCTACTCATCTAGCGACCTCCTTAAAAGGCCAAGGCATGACGACCCTGACCGAGATGATCACGGTCTTGGTCCTCACGAAATGGAGAACCCGGCCTAGGAACCAATGGCTACGGCTACACCACCAACTCCACTAACACAAAGCCACCAAACCCAAACCACCCAAGGAACCCAAGCAACTCAAGCAAGGGAACCAGAGGCTCAGCCCTCTAAAGATGCATAAAATGTACATGTTTCTGTCGCTTGCACCCAACAACCTATACCCACAACCAATGAGTTCCCATCAATTGTGGTGAGTTCTTCATCTTCTGAAAACCCACCTTCCCGTCATCCAGAAATAAACCAACCCTTCACTTCATCACCAACACCTCCTTAAACAGAACCATCCATCACCTTACCCACTCAACAAGAACCCTTCATAACCCAACCCACTATACCTCAACAAGAGCCAACCCAACCAGAGCCTACAGAACCAGAATTCTCCCAACCTGAACCCTCACAACAAGAAGCCATACCCTCACCTCATCCCATAACCCAAACAGAACCCATAACCGAAACACAATCCATCACCCAACATCAACCACCCATCACCCAACCATCCCCACAGGTGCAAGCAGACATACCTTCCTCATCAAGGCAAGCACCTTCTCAAGGCGTGGTCGATAAAATCATTGAAAAATTTGAGTCACTAAGGAGACGTCCACCAATGCCCCCAAGGGAACCAGTCATGATGGAGAATATCCATCAATATCTCTACCATGACCGCAATGATTAATTGGTCCTCAACCCTCCTTGTTTATCTCCTAAGTCGATGGACCTTCTGCATCACAGATTCATGAGATAGATGACCTCTCCACCACAAGCCATCTTCTCAAATTATGGAATCAAGACGGTCCTTGACATCAAGATGAGAACCTTCGCAAATCAAGTTATCAAGTACATCGAGTATACCATGGAACGCACACATGGGATGGTCAGCATCTTCAATGACAATGACTTAATCAATCTCAACCCATGGGACTTGATGGACCTCTATGGCCACATAGCTCAATGACAGGACCAAGGGATCAGGTACGGGATGGCCAACAGAACGATAGTGGAGATGATGGAAACCTTGGTGAAGTTCAGGGCAAAGAGCGACTTTCAAATCTCTCTTAAACTTGGTATTGAGAGACTCTCTTACACTCCTCTAGATGAAGATTTCCCAGGCCTACAGGAAAAGCGATCTGCATCAGTCTTAACTCAACCAGAGCTTCGATTGGTCATCAAGAACGAGTTTGGTACTAAAAAGTTCTTCAGACTAACTGAGGCCATCAAGTATTCAACCAATACACTTGAATGGTTTCAGGGTGTCATCAGAGAGAGACTGGGCAGACTGCATATGCCGATGAAGGAAGGGCAGGAACTTATTCAAGGGATCTCCACAGTTATTCGATTCAGAGCACTGATGATGCGATTCTGGAAAATATCTAGAGGAGACCAAGAGTAAAATTTCTTCATGTAATTTCAATTTCATTCATGTTTTGTAAGAATTCATCCAACACCTTGTTCAATGAATTTTTTTTTGGCAAAAGGATGTTTTTCTAGTTAGCCTATGTGTTTCATTATTTTTCAATTGTTCATAGACTAGTCAGTGTTTGTCTTTTCATTACTTAGGGGGAGATTATTAGACCCCATCACTCATATATGTAAAAGTAATGAAAAATACAAAAAGTGTGAAAGAGAAGAAGGCCAATGAAAGACTCTCAAGCAAAAAGTCTAAGTGTCCAATACAACCAGAGGTCCGATGAACGTCCATAGGTGCGATGAACTGCACATCTCCTTAACCTCTCTAGTTACCAACACTTGGAGTTCTACAGTTCAACCAGAGGCAGTCGATGAAGAAGATCACAAGACATGGTTAAACACGCACCTTAGAACACAACTGGAGATGGCAAATTGACAGTTGGATTCTCCATTCCTTACTTTAATTTTATTTACTCTCCATAAGTCTAGATTGCTTTCCTTTCATAAGGGATATGCTAAATATCTTCCATAGATAGCAATCTCCATAATTAGATTTCTAGTATAAATAGGCTTCACCTTACATGTAATCATTAACGCTTTTCCACCAATAATTTGGATAAAAGTGAATCATTCGACACTCAATCTTATTCTTGATTATTCTTATTTGTGTTCTTGAGTGTTCTTCACTTTTTCCATCTACACGAAATATTTAGGGTATTCATAACTTGAATATTCATGTTATTGAGAGATCTAGGATCAACAGTGGGACACCATGTCTGGTTACAATTTTCTTGATATAGATCTGAGCCAACCTTTCAAAAGAATAAGTTTCTCTTATTGGTAAGAAATGTGCAGACTTTGATAAACGATCCACTATTACCATATTGCATTAAATCCCTTTGGGGTTCGGGGTAATTTCATGACAAATTCCATCGTAATATGGTCCCATTTCCACACGGGAATTTCCAGAGATTAATGGTTTCCATAGGGTCTTTGATGTTTGATCTTAATTTGCAGACATGTTATGCATCGTTCCATATATCTTGCTATGTCTCTTTTTAATCTAGGCCACAAATAGAATAGTTTTAAATCTTTATACATCTTATTTGTACTTGGATGAATATAATAGAGGGACTTATGACTTTCATTTAAAATTGTTTCCCAAATATTCCCATAGCATGACACCCAAATCCATCCTTGAAAGCACATAATTCCTTCATCATTCGATTCCAGGGTGGAAATCATTTAACCCAATCTTTCTGACTTCATGTGATCTTTTTTAACAGCTTATTTGTGACATTTCAAAATTTCTTTATGAAGATCAGGTGTTAATTTCATTTTCATTGCCACGGTTTTAATTGTTCCACCACTTTCTTTTCTACTCAGAGCGTCGGCTACAACGTTGGCTTTTCCCCGGTGATAAAGGTGTGACATCCGTCAATTCTAGAGTTTCATTCTAAAATTAGAAATATATTTTACTAGGGCTTAGTCAAGTTGATTAGAGCTCAACTGGCTTAGATTCCCAACATTTAGCCTAGAAAATCCTATTTTAGCAGGTAACATATAAAGTTAACTTATGTAATGCCAAACACACTAAAATTTATCCAAACATGATAAAAGTTGATGATATAAAAGTCCAATCTAAAAGTTCAAACAACTTTCCAAAAATTAGGAAATTTTACCTAATACTGATTTTTTATCATAATTTTAACATTTAATTTTTATCTAACATTTTAATGGGCTTTGTTTAAAAAAATTATTAAAATGTGTGGACTTGGGCTTATGGCCGGCCACATGATGTCTTACATATAGCCCACATATAAAACTAAATGACTTTGATTACTTCTCACTTTTAGCTCATTTTGCATGCAAAATCACCTAGAATCCTCTCTAAGTACCTCTTCTTCTCCCCCAAACCACTTCAGCCGAATTTGGTGTAAAAACATCCTTGGTTTCATTTGTTCTTGAAGAACATTGAAGAGAAAAAGTGTTAGCAAGCAAGGTAAAGATTTATTTTCAATACTTTAGCACTTTAGCATACCTTTTCTCATCATTTTCTACACTCTTTGTTCTTCATTTGGACTCAACTTTCTGGAGGCCTGTCATCATTTGGCCTATGGCAGAGTTGGAAACAACGTATTTGACCCCTTTATTCTTCTTGTGATCCGTGAAGTAAAATAGAGAAAGAAGATCCCACGGATTCAGATTAATAAGATCACAGTCTGTGAACTTACAGATCTGTCCGCGAGACCTCTCCAACATATACTCGTGGAAAATAATCTGGTTATGCGTGAAGGTACGCTTCTTGATGTCGATGACTTGCTTGATTCCATCGATGAAATGTACTACAGATATGGGATGAGTGTAGTGATCTAGAAATCTCTCCCTGATATGTTCATGAGCCATAGGATGAAGAATGATCTTTTGGACTGGTGTCTTCTCGTATGTTGTAGAGGAACTGGTAGATCTACTCGTTGTCTGCTTTGTCCGTAATTGGTTTATCAAAGGGTGTTGGCGAAAACATTGCATCCATGCTTTCCTTGATCTTTTGGACACGATAAAAGGAATGCTTTCGTTTTGGCCTGCCGCTTGCGCCTTATAATTCTGCTCTGGTAGGTTTGACAGGTACCCGTTGCCTCATGGCAGGAGTGACAACCCTGGTTCTTTGAGTAGGGACCCTAGCTCTGTGTGTATGTTGTTGAGGTGGAGGAGCAGCAACAGTAACGCCTTCTAGAGTAATGACAACTGGAATGCGCAAAAGTGATGGATCAGCCACATTCACAGCTACCACCTCTTCTTCTTGTCCTCCCATTGGAGCAACTATGTCCATGGCATATTCTGTTAATGAAGACAGAGCCAGGACTGAATTGTTTGATTCGTAGATAGATAGAAGATCTATCACATCTTTGTTCTTTTGTAGCCTAGCTGGCTCTGCCTGAGAAGCCATGGGCATCTTTCCTTTGCATAGCATATCTGCTTGTTTTGGTGCTAGTTGACAATGTGCCCTCTGTCTTGAAGGATCTTGCACTGGTTGGCATGGGGCAGAGGACGTTGGTGCAGAAGGCGTAGCCGTAGGTGTCACACCCCGCTAAAGCGGAAACACGGGGTATGGCAGGTAGAGTCTCATAGCAATAGTGTATAAACAACACAACCATACATTTTCAAAACATAAATATAAATTAAATAAAGTTTACAATCCCAAAATACAAGATTTCATCACTAAACACATATTAAGATTGAAATTTCCAAATGTGACACGTCCTCAAACATGTGTCATCGAAAATCTTTCTTACCCTGAAAAAGCATGTCAAACAAGTGTCAACTACGAGAGTTGGTGAGTTCACAGGTTTGCAATGCATAAAACGATTTTAAATGCAGCAAATCTTATTTATAAAACTTATGAGCAATGACTTGAAAACACAACATACACATGATTTATATTGTTGAGCCACTACTAAGCCTAATACCCAAAATGCCCCACGAACTACCTCAGAGGTGGTAGCTAGCCACATGGGTAGAGCATTACTTACGATCTACCTCAGAGGTGACTGTTATAAGGCGCATGTGCAGATCAATTATATGACTAAGTGCATCCCTTACTCGTCAGTCAAGGATGGGTTACTTCCACCAAATAGCGCTATCCACAAAGATCATAGGCTCAAAATGAGTTAATAGTAGTGTACAATTAGGGACTTTCAATCTCAACATATCAATAGTGTATACAATTAAATGCTCATAACAAGATTCATATATCGATATAAATCTATCAAACATTCATTAACCATGCTTTTCACCCCAAAACGAGAAATTGGTAAAAGGGGACCGTGAAACTCACTTTCCGCAATGAAATAGCTCATATTACAATTTTAATCATGCTTTTCACCCCAAAACGCGAAAATGGTAAAAGGGGTTGTGAAACTCACTCTTTTGCAATGCTCCGCAAATTAGAGATTCGATCCGATCACCGCACTAGATCAACGATTCCCTATYAATAGGAATATCCAAAAYCATCACTTATTGATTTATCTCTACCTATGAGGTTTAATAAATCCTAAGTCCTTATTTGTCTACTTATGTTCCATAATATTATCAATAGTCCAAATATACATAATGTCCATATGCTCATTAAAGAATTAATTTATACCGGAAATGATGCTATAATCCAATAAAAGAT
>NW_020201053.1:46919-71233 GCF_001531365.2 Cynara cardunculus var. scolymus | reverse complement strand
TTAGAGCATTTGGTACTGTATAGGATGTTTCAGATAATTTCGGGTCGGAACCGGACTTTCTAAGCAACTGTTGGATTCTCTTAAAAAATTTCAACCAAATTAACCTAACTAACTCCTAATCTTATAAATTACCTTCAATAACACTAAAATAATCTTAAAAAGAGCTGACCTGAGAGTTCGAATTTGACGGCTGTCACTGTAGGTGTAACATTTGGAATGGCTATTGGATAATTCTCCCCCTCTTGACAATTTTGAGGACCAGACTGGTTTGGGTCCTCATCATCGTCAAGTCGTCTCCTATTCGATGGCTCAACATATGGAAAGGAGTCCATTCGTCTTTTTGGCCTCGACTCCTCTGCTTGAGGCATAGACTTGATTTTCTCGTCGAACACTTTGAGAAGATCTTCGACTGCATCGCCAACCCGTCGAATCTCGACCTCCGAGCGGTAATTGAACACGTCCAGAGAGTGTTTGATGGCCTCTGCTGCTTTTGCGGCTTTGTTGTTGAATTATGAAGTGAAGTTCATCACCTTTTGTAGAAGTCTGTTACCCAGAGCATTCATTACGCTTTGAGTGACATAATCCATAGGTACGTTCAGAGGGATGACCGCCTGGGCATCATGGGAAGTTGACGCTTCACCCCTCTGCAGGGATGTTATGACCTTTTGCAAGGCCTCTGCATTTCGTGTCATCAATTCCGTTAAAGTATCTTCATGAGAAGTATTCGTCAAAGATTCAGCTCTCAATACTGCTAAGGATGCTCGTATCTCATCCAGAGCAGATGCAGAAGGGGACTGCTCTGCACTGGCCATGATGAGTTTTAGCTCTTCCAAGGAGCACCGCAAAGAGGTGACAAGGGAATGGAACTCTTCCCTTGTGACATATGCTGGTTGTGTAACCTCTGGCTCAACACATGGGCCATATTGAGTCCCCGTTCCAGGAACACCTTCATTCACGACTTGGTTAATGTTGGTCGGGGAAGGATTTCTAGGAGATTCTCTTCTCCTTGAGGAGAATTCACTACCGTTGTTCTGTCAGGGAAAGTATCCAAGGCTAGTTCAGAGCCAGCCATAGGACTCTCCCTGAGTGGACAAAAAGGTTGGTCAAGAACCTCCATGTCTTGTGCACCTATACCTTGCTCTAAACAAGGTGGGGAAACATTAAGTGCAGAGGAAACAAATTCCTCTGTACGGGAAAGTGGTGTGATATGGGGAGACACATCACTTATACATTCAAAGGTTGCACACTTTTGAGAGGGTGTTCCCTGTGGTGTGGCTTCCCTTTGGATGTCATAACCAGATGCAGATGCCACCTCTGGTTGTTTTGGCTGGTTTGGGTTCCAGGTATGCACCTCTGTTTCAATGACCTTCGTGTCTCAACCACCGGAGTTAGATAATTTGTTTGCACTGGGTGGTGGGGTGTCGAAATGAATGAGCCTATTTACCCTAGGCTACTCTGGCTCACCCTGAGGCAGAGCAGCTACTTCACATTCTCCATCTTCTTCTTCTTCTTCACTCTCACTCTCTTCTTCTTCTTCCTCACTCTCCTCAATAGAAATTTAAGACCTAGCAGCATCATCAAAATGCTTTTGGTCATCCTCTTGATTAGAGTTAGAGGATTGATGTGCCTCTTCTTCTGTTCTTAGTCTTGCGTCTTCCCTTAGGCGAGCAATCTTTTCCTGTCAAGCTTTTTCTGCTCTCTCTTCCTCTGCTCGTACAAGAGCAAATTCAGCTAATCTCTCTTGCTCTGCTCTCTCTGCTTCTTCCTTTTCTTCCTCTCCCTTTCTATTTTCTTTTTCTTCATCTCCTCTCTTTTTCTTTGTTTCTCCCTCTCTTGCTCTAATCACACCGCCTCTTCCTCTGCTTCAGGCCCGAAGGTGTCCTCTGTTCTCTCTTTCTCTTCGGTTGTTCCTATACGTATCGAGGTTCGAGACACTGGTTCTAGTGTCTCGCGTGTACGTCTGTATGCTCTCCTAATCTCCTTTGTCTTCATATACGCAGGAGCTTTTTTGGAATGAGCCTTTCTGCCGCGTAGCCCTCCTTGTTGACTGTTGGCCTGTAGTGAGTAAGCACGTTCATTTTGTGAGCGGGCAGACGACCCACATCTATGTTGTTGTCGTTAGGAACAGGTCTTAGGAGAAGACCTAAGAAGCGCAGAAACAACAGCTATGGAAGTTCTTTCCCTTTGGCCACTTCTTGACATTTCTTGGCCACATCAGCCTTGAACTCTGTGTAGAGTATCAAAGAGTAATCCAGAGACAGGTCGAAGACGATGCCATATAGTATTTGTAGAATGTTTGTAGAGCACATGTCTAGGCTCCCAATCTTCCCAGTCAGAGATCTGTTAACCAATGTGAACAGAGTGTTCCACATTGGAGGGAGGTATTGGCAACAGTACTAAGAAGGGTATTGGATTACCTTGTTGTACCCCAAAAATTTCATGAAGGCCACGATCTCGTCCCCAGATGGGAGAGGGGTGTACTCAGCAAGCCCTAGGTCTGTTTTTGTTTGAATTTCAAGAACGCGAGAAAACAAAGACCTGGATATACGAACAGTGAAGAACTCTTTTGAGGATGAGACATAAAAGTCTCCAACAATTCCTCTTTGAGAGTCGGTAATGACGCAAGATTTTCAGAATTCCTGAATGTACCTTTCAGGTACGAGATCATCGGTGTTTGTCGAAGCATGGTTTAGAAAGTGGTTTTGAAAGATATTGATGATTTGGTAGTATTTTTGGTCAGAGTTTTCAAGAGAAAGGTGGAGGGCATGGTTATTCGGTTTGATTGGTAAAGGAACCAAGTTTTGACTGGTTTCCTCAACGGTTTTGAGGGTTGTGGTATGTGTTTGGGAATTTCCAGATTCTGAAGATGACATGTTTGCAGGTTCTTGGAAGAAAAAGAAGGGTTTGAAAAAAAAGCTAGGGTTTAAAGAATCGGTTCCTGATTATTGAAATGGGTGGAGAAAAAGGATTAATAGTACTTACTTGACAAACGGGATGAAGTTTTGTTCACTGATTGGAGTTCCAGGAACTGGTTTGAAACCTTGGAGAAGGAACAATGGCGGTTTGGAGGTTGAAGACGACGAGTTCTTATTAATTTCTTTGAAAGCGTAAAATGTAATTGGGGGTAAAAAATTTGTTTAAATAGAAAAAAAAGCGCTCGAGTAATTTACGCCCCAATTGTCAAGTTAAACCGAAGCGATTTTTGTTTAGCCTCTGGAGGAGCGCCACGTGGATTGCCAGCTGCAAGTGGCGCCTCTCGCGTTTGAAAAATTAAGCTCACAGGTGGTGACGCTTAGTTTTAATGACAGCTATTAAAAGTATAAAAATAAAGAACCGTACGCCTTCTTAATAAAATAATATATTTTGAATTTCAAATTTTTTTTTTAACAAGTGTAAATACTCTGGTTTCTATAAGATTGAGATTTGGAAAAGAACCAGAGTACTACATGAAGAAATAACATATCTTAGGATCTCATAGAGAGACTCGTGGTTGGACTATACATCTCCTCTGTATAGAAAACTTGCTATGTTTAGAGGCAGAGGCTCTGTATAGTACATACAGAGGCTCTGTCCAATAATCATGGAAGTTTTGAAGCAGAGGCTCTATGTGACATGATCTTGCACTCCCCCTTGACTTGAGCTCTACTTATCTGCTCCCCCTTGAACTATGCTTGGATCATATTTGATAAGTATTGCACAAGCATAAGAACCCTGGTACATAGGCTATGTATGTAATATACAGAGGCTCTGTATCACAAGATAGCTAGGACTTGAGCAAGAGGCTCTGCATGTACTGTGCAGAGGCTCTGTCTCATGGAACAATACAATAAACAACAGAAGTATGCAAAAAGAGATGCAAAGGCTCTGTATAATGCATACAGAGGCTCTGGTTTAGTTGGAAAGGTTTAGCATGCCCAACTTGCTAACTAAAAAGTTAAACCTCTTTTCATCAAGAGCTTTTGTGAATATGTCAGCAAGTTGTAAATCTATACTAACAAAAAACATTTCAATCATACCTTTCTATACATGGTCCTTGATGAAATGATATCGAACATCGATGTGCTTTGTTTTTTAGTGTTGCACAAGATTGGCTGTGATTGAGATGGCACTTTCTAAGTCAGACAGAATAGGAATCTTCTCAAACTATATGCCATAGTCTTTCAATTGAGTCTTCATCCATATCACATGGGAACAACAACTGGCTGCAGCTACATACTGTGATTCAGTTGTGGAAGCAAAGACGCAGTTCTACTTCTTTGAGGTCTAGCTTATGAGCTTGTCTTCGAGTAATTGGCAGTTCCGTGATGTACTCTTTCGATCAATTTTACAACCTGCATGATCAGAATCTGTGTACGCAATAAGATCAAAAGCAGAATACTTTGGATACCAGAGACCCAAAAATTGAGTCCCTTTAAGGTATCTAAAGATTCTTTTTACAGCATCAAGGTGAGATTCCTTTAGGTTTGCTTGAAAACGTGCATAGAGACATGTGGCAAATATGATGTCTGTGTCAAGCTTAGTTTCCGTAGCGATTGGCGTTCTCATAGTGGAAGAGTTATGGAGTTGGTATTTCTTTAATATGTCCGAGACAAACTAAGCTTGGCTAATAAAGATACCGTCCTCCCTCTGTTTTACTTGCAAGCCAAGGAAGAATGTTAATTCTCTCGTCATGCTCCTTTCAAACTCGCTCTTCATCAATGCAGAGTTTATCACAATGCCTCTGGTTCGTTGAACCAAAGATAATGTCGTCCACATAGATCTGTACTAAGAGCATCTCACCTTTATACCTCTTAATAAACAAAGWTGTATCGATTTTACCTTTTTCAAAACCATTAGACAAGAGAAAAGACGAGAGACGTTCATACCAGGCTCGAGGTGCTTGCTTAAGTCCATACAAAGCTTTGTCTAAGAAATAGATGTACTCTAGATGTGTGTAGCATTCAAACCCCGGAGGTTTTTGAACGTAGACTTTCTCCTTCAGCTTGCCATTTAAGAAGGCTGACTTAACGTCCATTTGATAGACTCAGAATCCTTTATAAGTAGAGAAGGCTAAGAACAAGCGTATAGCTTCTAGCCTTGCTACTGGCGCAAAGGTCTCGTCATAGTCTAAGCCTTCTTCCTGGCAATAGCCTTTTGCTACGAGCCTAGCTTTATTTCTCACTACGATCCCATCCTTATCCTTCTTGTTCTTGAAAACCCATTTACAGCGAATTGCAATTTTATCTTCTGGTAAAGGTACAAGAGTCCATACCATATTCCTTTCTAATTGTTGGAGCTCTTTTTGCATGGTATCGACCCAACTAGGGTCTTGTAGGGCTTCATGTACTTTCTTAGGCTCTACCATGCTTAGAAGGTTTACGAATAAACATTCATGAGCCGTGGCAGCCCTTGTCTTCACACCGCTTGAAGGTTCACCAATGATCTGGTGAAGAGGATGATCCTTTGTCCATCTTGTTCTTGAGACAGATACAGAGGTTGGGGACATGTTGGGTTCAAGTTTATGCTTAAATGTTGTATTTAAGTTCTCCCATTGTAATGCTTTTGTAATAGTTAGTCTTTACTATTTCCTTTGTATAAATAGGATTTAGTTCTCTAATTGTCATTAGTTCAGTTGATATTCTGATTAGTACTGTTAATCATCTTGTACTTTTCTCTCAAGAAATTAATATTATCTTTGGTGAAATTCTCTCTCTAAATTCATCTTGATTCTTGTTCTTGAAGAATTATTCTGATTTGTATGATTTTGGGAACATCAATTGGTATCAGAGCACAGATTGCAGTAATTTGATTAGAGGATTTTCAATTTTTTTGAGGATTTTGCATGGATTTTGTGGATTTAACCTACTGTTCATCATCTGTTCTTGAGTTTTATCAACCAAATTGCACATTTTTGGCTTTAATCACATCAATTTTGAGTGTTAATTGATATTACTTGCATTACTAGATTCACATTTTCAATCTGAACATATTTGTTTGACATCAATTTTGATTTTAATCAAGTTTTGAACTGATTTTGATCGATTTTGAGTTTACAAAAACTATTTATGTTCTTCAAAAACTCATAATTTTTCATGTTTTGATCCAAAATTTTGGTGAAAATGTGTTAAAATTGTGTTTTTGGTTGAATTCTAATCCGTATAACTCTTGATCGGTTTAGTGTAAATCGCTTATTGCCTATTCGATTTAAGACTTGTGAATTTTGTGTGAATTGTGATTGTTCGATTTAGGATAAATCGGGTAAAGCATGATCGATTTTGATTTAAATCGTTTGCAACGTGTGTGATTTAGTAAGCGATTTAGCTTAATCCGCATGATATATTGTTGATTCGTTGTGCGATTTATTGATAATCCGTTTGTTACCTGAGCGATTTAGTTGTACGATATAGTTGATTAATTGAGCAATTTAGGTTGTTAATTGTACGATATAATTGTGCGATATAATTGTACGATTTAATCTTGGTCATTGTGTTGTATGCGATTTAGTTTTTGATCTTATTTTGACTTTGACTTTGACTTAATGAACGGATTGTTGAGCGGTTTTTGACTTTCTTTAGTGAGCGGATTGATATCTTTGACTTTTTGAGCAGATTGAATTGTTGATTTTGAAATTGATTTTGAAATTGAGCGGATTTGTTTGTATTTTGACTTGGTAACTAGGTTGACTTGACTTGTTGACTTGTTGACTTTGTATGTCCGTATTCAATTGTGCAAATTTGACTAAGTGTTTGAATTGACCATATTTCTCATCCGGATTTGTTGTGAATTGAGCGAGTTAATTGTCTTTGTTGTCCGGATATCTAATCCGTATAACTTGTGTTGATTAGAAATTCTTAAGACTATCTTTTTGTCTGGATATCTAATCCGGATAAGCTTGTCTGGACTTCTAATCCGGATAAGTCTGTGTGCTTAATTTTTTTAAGTCTTGAATGAGTGCAATTTCCTGTGTGCGATTTATTGAAATAAATTTTGAATCCTAATCCCTTAAATCAAATTTTGAACTGCGATTGATCCGATATCATACTAATCTGATAAAATGAGTTCAAGAGAGGCAATGGCTATCGGTACTGTCACCAAGCCACCAGTATTGTTTAGAGGAGACTACAACCAGTGGAGAGACAGATTCTTGAACTTCATAGAAAGAATGAAAGAAGGTGAACTGATTATGGAATCTTTAATGGAAGGACCTGTAATTTTCTGGAGAGAAACACCTGCCATCTCTGATGAAGGCAGACCTGCGCAAAGAGTCATAAAAGAGACCAGATACATTGTAGAAGAAAAGGAGAGAGCACATGCTGATGGGTTATGCAAGTCCTACATGATGCAAGCACTGACCAATGATATTTACACGAGCATTGACAGTCACAAATCATCTGGTCACAACATGTGGGTACAAATAGAGAAAATGATGATGGGTTTCCAAAGTGGGAACTCAGTTAAAAATCACTAGCTGTATTTCTGCGTATGAAGAGTTTAAGGCTAAAGACGGAGAGAGCCTTGACGATGTATATGACAGACTTACCAGACTGCTGAATGAGCTGACCAAGAACGAAATCTCTAAAACTGTCATAGAGATAAATGTTAAATTCCTTAGCAGTTTACAACCAGAGTGGAAACCTTATGCTAACCATATCAGATTCAACCAATCCTTATCTGATATAGACATACATGAGGTTTATCAAATGCTGAAACAGAACGAGGAAGAAGTTTTAGTGGTCCGAGATTCAAAGAAGAAAAAGGAAAAGGAAGTTGCTGATCCTTTAGCCTTTGTATCTAAGAAGAAGAGTAAAAGCAGATTTGGAAAGCAAGTGAAGGAGATCAGCCAATCAAGTGAATCGGCAAGTGAAGGAAGTGACGGTTCTGACTCAGACTCTGAAATGACAGAATTCAAACATGCCATGGTAATGCTAACAAAAGCATTCCGAAAGAAGTTTCAGAAAATACCGCACTCGAGTAATCAAAGATTCTCTTTAGGCTCAAAGTCCGAATTTAAAGATAAATTCGCTGAAAAGAAGAAATATGAAGAGAAGAGATTTGAGAAGAAATATGAAAAGAAGCTTGAAGAGAAGAAGAAATTTGTAAAAGGCGTAGCTGATGAGAATACAAAATGCTACAACTGTGGCAAGCTAGGTCACTTCGTTGACAATTGCAGAAACCGGTAACGAGAAATACCGACTACTACAAGAACAAATTTTTTCTATCAAAACAACGAGATGCGAGCAAAGCATTAATGGTAGAGGATGACCATTGGTTAAACATAACCGATGAGGAGGAAGAGTCAGAAGTTGTGGCTCACATATGCTTGATGGCGAAAACTGAAAATGGTTCCTTAGATGAAGGAGCAGAAGAGAATGCTGAGATGGAAGAAGAGGTATTGGAGAATTCTTGCATTAACCAGATGCAAAATATGATGCTTAAACTACAATCTTTTCAGCAACAATTAAAAACTGAAAAATTGCGTTCAAATCAATTTAAAAAAGAATTAGAAACGTAAAAAGAAAAATACATCAAAATCTTTGATGAAAATGCTGGAAATTTGGATTGGGCAAAATCTTTACTATCTGAATCTAAATCATTTCAAGAAAAATCAACATCTTAAAAACCGAGCTATCTGATTCAAAGGAACGATATAAGTCGTTAGAATTAGTAAATGAAGATCTGATTGTTAAAATTAGAGAGGACAGACTGATCAAACAATTTTTCTAAACAAACCCTCTGAAACAAGATTCTTTAACCCTCGGGATTCGTGCACTAAATCTTCAAGTGACGCTTCGGATTCAGAAGAAATAAATATTTTAAATGAAGAAATTAATTTTTTAGATATCTTGAATTCAGAAACTTGTTTGGCTAATGAGATTGATCAGTTCGACTTTTCTAATAAAGTTCCCAGTCATGAAGATTTTCTTGTTAAAAATGAAATGACTGAGGATTCTGACTTAGCTTCAGATTTGGAAAAAAATTTTAATACAAAACCTGTTTCCGAGAATTGGTATTATAAAAATAATAAAACCAAAAAGAATTCGAGAAAACAAAAGAAGCTTGCTAATAAGAAAAATAAACATAAAGTTCATCATTCAATTAAAGCTGATGATTTTCTTTTTTATGTTTCAGATAACCCGTTGAAGTTTAAAAAAGTTTGGAGAGTAAAAGAAGAAGAAAAATTTTCAACTCAACAGAAGAAGAATACTTTTACTGAGTCTGTATTAAATAATTCGACATCGAATAATTATGTAAAAAAATATTTAGTAGATGAATTGTTTGATATTAGAAATAGTAAAAATAATTGTTCTCCGTGTGGATTGAATGAGTTACTTAAGTCTTTTCMTTCTTTTAAGCCTTATCATTTCATGCATTCTGTTTTATCTGCTTTATCTAAGAAAAATTCAATTTAAAGAACGTTGGTTTGGCACATATAGTATACCACCAACAAGATCTGATCTCAAAGGACTCAATCTAAAATGGGTACCAAAACCCAATTGATTCACTTTTGCATGTTAACCGACATGTGTGGTTCTTAGACTGAGGATGTTCTAAGCACATGACTGGTAGAAAAGAATTATTATCTAACTAGTTGAATCATTTGGAGGTACGGTAAGATTCGGAAATGATCAAGACGTACCTATCCTTGGATACGGTGACGTAATTTCTGGGAATTTAATGATAAAGAAAGTGTAATATGTCAAAGGACTTGGACATAATCTTTTCAGTATAGGTCAGTTTTGTGATAAAAATTTAGAAGTTTGTTTTAAAGCTAACCAGTGCAGCATCCGTACTACTGATGGTAAGGAGCTTCTAGATGGAATCAGAAGATCAAACCTCTACACAAACCTATCCAACACTCAAGTAGATATTGATGTCTGCTTGATATCCAAGGCATCCTTGAAGCAAAATCTGTTGTGGCATCGACGTCTTTCTCATCTTAACTTCAAATATCTGAACAAGTTGGCTTGTGACAACTTGGTTAAAGGCATCCCGGACTTAAAGTTTCATAAAGACAATGTGTGCAGCGCATTTGAGATGAATAAGCTGAAGAAAGCTTCACATAAGCTGAAGACAGAGTTTAATAACGAACGTCCTCTGCATCTACTCCATACGGATCTCTGTGGTACTATGTGAGTCCAAAGCATAAATGGAAAGAAGTATGTGTTAGTCATGTTGACGACTACTCAAGATATACCTGGGTTCATTTTTTGAGGTCAAAGGATGAAGCAGCTGAGACAATCATCTCTTTCTTGAAGACAGTTCAAAATAATCTACAACTGCCAGTTCAGAAAATCAGAACTGAGAATGGAACTGAATTTAAGAACAATACTCTCAGATCATTTCTAGAACCCATTGGTATCACATATACATTCTCGACAGCCCGGACACCGCAACAAAATGATGTTGTTGAGCGTAAAAATAGAACATTGGTGGAAGCAACACGTACACTCCTTACATGTTCTAGGCTTCCATTATTCTTATGGGCTGAAGCAGTGACGATTGCTTGTTTTACCCAGAACTGTTCTCTCATTCACAAAAGGTTTGGTAAAACTCCCTATGAAATGATAAATAAAAGAATACCTAATATTAAATTTTTGCGAGTATTTGGTTGCAGGTGCTTTATCTTAAATGACAAAGAGGACAGAGGGAATTTCGCTGCAAAGGCTGATGAAGCTGTCTTCGTAGGCTATTCAAAAACATCTGCTACATATAGGGTCTACAATAAAGGGACTAAAATCATCAATGAGAGCATCAACGTGTCATTTGATGAAACTATTGATGTGGCTTCTAAACAACAGGGTTCAGGACCCGGGCTGATAATTAATACTACGCGGAAAGCTGATAAACCTGAATCTTCAAATACTGATAATCTGATTTAGATTCTTTGTTTGAAAAATTTTATGAAGAATATTTCAAAAATAAATCTAATCAGTCTAATGATTTGTCCAGGAATATACATACCGAACAACAGTTATCTGGTCCTTCTCCTGATGTTCTAGTAACTGAAACTGAAGAAGTCGATGAAGAGATTGAGATGGAAACTCCTGACGATCCAATTCAGCGTGAAGAGGGTGTAAATACTGACGTGCTAGAGGTGTCGGTCGTTGAAGATGAAAATACCTTACCTTAGTCAGATATTCAGCCTACCTCAATTCCAAATATTGAGCCTTCACCTGTTCCGATTAACTCCCCAAATGCTTACACTGATCAAAACTCAGATCAAAGTTCCTATATTCCCCTACCTCATAGCAAAAAGTGGACCAGGAATCATCCAATACATCAAATTATTAGTGATCCTTTAGCACCTATTCGTACTCGGTCTGCTACAGCTAATGAGTGTCTATACTCCACGTTTCTGAGTAACATTGAACCAACTAAGGTGTCTGAAGCCTTAGCTGATCCGGATTGGATACTCACGATGCAAGAGGAGCTGAACCAATTTGAAGCACTGAAAGTCTGGAGATTGGTACCCCGTCCTAACAATAAGACGATTATCGGTACAAAATGGGTATTCAAGAATAAAAAGGATGAAGACGATGTTGTTGTCAGAAATAAGGCCCGGMTAGTCGCTAAAGGATACAATCAACAAGAAGGTGTTGACTACAACGAAACCTTTGCCCCGGTAGCACGGATCGAAGCAATAAGGATGTTTATGGCTTACGCTGCACACAAGACTTCACAGTATACCGGATGGACGTCAAGGAGATCGGCGTACGCTTCATGTATGGTCTTCTCAAGAAAGAAGTCTACATTGCTCAACCGGAGGGTTTTGTGGATCAGTCAAAGTCGGATCACGTATATATCCTCGATAGAGCCCTGTACGGTCTTAAACAAGCCCCGAGAGCCTGGTATGACATTTTATCAGAATTTCTGGTAAAGTCAGACTTCTCGAAAGGTAATATAGACACAACCATTTTTATTAAAAAGGAGAAGTCGGATATTATTTTGATACAAATTTATGTAGACGACATAATATTTGGATTTGCGAACCCAAAATACTGCAAAACCTTTTCTGCCTTAGTGGTTTCGCGTTTGAAAATGAGTATGATGGGTGAGATGACTTCATTTTAGTTCTTCAAGTAAAAAAATTATCTTCGGGAATTTTTATCTGTCAAACAAAATATATTTTCGATATCCTGAAGAAATTTAATTTGGAAAACTATTCATCTATCAAAACACTTATGGCTCATAGAACGAAAATACATGCTGATCCGTTTGGAAAGCTGTAGATCAGAAAACATATAGATATCAGGCTAATCCAAAGGAGTCCTATTTAAGTATCGTTAAGCGCATTTTTTGTTATCTAAAAGGGACTGCTAGTCTTGGACTTTGGTATCCCAAGGGTACTAGTTTTGAACTAACAACTTACTTAGATGCAGACTACACAGGTTGTATGTTTGACATGAAAAGTACTTTAAGACATCTACAATTTCTGGGAGACAAATTAGTCAGTTGGGCGTCAAAGAAACAAAACTGCATGTCCATATCTAGTGTTGAACCAAAATACATAGCTGCTGCTAGCTGCTGTTCTCAAGTATTGTGGATGCAGACACAACTTAGAGACTACGGGTTTTATTTTAAGAAAATTCTCATTTATAGTGACTTAAAAAGTGTAATTGCCATATCCTATAATCCTGTTCAACACACAAAGACCCAACATATAGATATCTAGTATCATTTTATTAAAGATCATGTAGAAAAAGGAACCATTGAGCTATATTTTGTAAATACATAATTTCAGTTAGCCGACTTATTTACGAAAGTTTTAGATGAAAAACGCTTTAGCTTTCTCGTATCTATGTTAGGCATGCTGAATTTGAAAATTTGAATTTTTTTATTAAAAACAGTTCAATTTCTTGAACTGTATTTAATTCAAATTCATTTGGTCAAAATATCTGTATTTTTTAATACAAATCAGTGTTTCATTTTTTTTATCTGATTTTAAATTCTTTGATATATCTATATTTGAGGGGGAGTGTGGAATTTTATTTGTTTATCTGATTCATATTTTGAGGGGGAGTGAATTTATCTGTATGAACTAACTGGTTTAAATTTTTCTTACAGGTTATTAAACAATATCTATTTTTTGAAAGATTTAGAGTTTAAAAATATAAGTGTTCGGCCGATTTAGACTAATCTGGACAACACTTTGTCTGATTTATTGCATATCCGGACAAAGCAGTGTCCGATTTAGGCTAATCCGGACAAAAGGCTATACGATAAACTTTTATCCGGATAAGATTAGATATGTTTATCAAGGAGTTGGGCGATGTTCTAAATTGATTTTTTCATTTGTGCATTTGAAGTGTTTAAATCACTCGTTCCTTTAGCGATTTAAGTCTTATACCGCCTATCCTTTGAGCGATTTATTCATAAATTGATTGACTCTTGTGCGATTTATTGTTAAATCGCTTGTGCCTTGAGCGACTTATTTTAGATCGGATGATTCTTGAGCGGTGTTCATCTAAATCGCGTGTGCCTTGAGCGATTTATTGTCCGGATTAACTCTTAGTCTTTGTGCGTATTCTCTAAATCGGACACCTCTTGTCCGATTTATCCTAATCCGGATAAGCCTTGAGCATTTTACTTTTACCATATATCGTTTACTACTGTTCATTGTCGTCTCCGGTCATCTGTATCAACTGTTACATCGCTCATGTTCTTCAAACTTTATTCAATCGATTCTTATTTCATCATTGCTCTTCTTCAAAGGTTTCTACCCTATCATTTTATTGGACTATTATTGGACTGTTACATATCTTGGATCTAATTCATATTGAATCTTAAAATGAACCTTCAATATAATCTGTTATGGGACTTTAATCGACTTAAAATTGTTTTGTTAAACATGAATCGGTTCTAATAAGGGTTGAATATCATAATAAGTTTTGGTTAATAGTGTTACCCAGTTTCATTTTTGTGTTAGGTTAAGTTTTCTGGTTTGGTCAAAGCGTTTTTAGGGTTTTATATTTTTTGACCGGATTATTCACCGGAGAAGGTGACCGGAGTTTACTCCAATCAACCTTAATCCGGTTGATATTGTCCGGTTTAGGGTTTTTAGACTTAGAATTATTTTTCCCTTTCTTTGTCCGGATATTGAATCCGGATGATTGTTTTTGTTTTTGGTTTACTTAGTTTTTCTAGGAATAGAATTTTTTTATTTTTAGATTTTTTTTTAATTTCTCTAGGTAAATTTTGTTTTTTAGATTTTTTTTAGTTTTATTTTTTTTAGATTAATTTTTTTTAAGTTTTTGTTTGATTTTTTTAAAAGTTTTTTAGTTAATTTTTTTAGTGTTTTTTTTCAGATTTTAATTTTTTTTAAAAGTTTTTCAATTTCTTTTACAATTTTTTTATTTCGATTTTGAGAAATCAGCTTTATTTCATTAATTTAGGATCTAACTTTCTGGATATTTTACAGGTATAAATGACGGATCAACATATTTAGTGTGACGAGGAATCCCATATTAATTCAGTCAGGTCTGATAACATCAATAACCCTCCCCAGCCATTAAACCAACCAATCCCAGAAGAAATCCTCCTACCTCAAAGCCAGTTTCTTAAAATTAAACCAAATAATCATTCATTCAATTTCGATATGCCCTTTGAATACCAGATAATTCCAGAAATCCTTCGCGGACATCCGATATCATATTCCCTTTCTGCCCATTCTCCTGTCCTAATGATCTATCTTCAGCAGTTTTGGAATACATTAATACTTGCCAAAGACGGTGACACATACTATTTCGAAGGAAGCGTAGATTAATATGTCAGTCCTTTGACTCTAAAACGACTTCGAAGAATACTACGCCTTCCGGGACCGGGCTCGACAGGATTTGAACCGTTAGTCACCGACGACGAACTCTGTCTTGATATCAAACGATTAGGATACTTGCAAGAGATGACTAATCTGTCGCAGTTCCAAAGGCGATTCCAACCGTCAATTTGGCATCTCGTGTTTTCAATTCTCAACAGATGCCTAACATCGAAGACTGCCAGAATCGATACGTTCTGTAGTTCTTTTTTGAAGTTCTTCCACGGGATCGTATTTACGCGCAAGTACGATTATGCGCTGATAATATGAAACGAACTAGTCCAGCTCGCCCACGCTAAATGGTTTCCGTCTAAAGCAAGGAAGTTCGTGCCATTTCAACGATTTATGCAACTATTCATTAAAGCCATGATGAACTCAAGCGATGACATTCCGACTAGGGCAAAATAGTGAAATTGGGCCATTGTTCGTCATGACTCGTATTCGGCAACACACCGAAGTTGAAGATTTGGACTCTATTATGGAAATTCCACTCGAGCTTTTTGCCTTCGCTGATCAGAGGGCTCAGTGTGTAGTAGACTATAGGAGAGTGATAGATCCTATAGTTCAACCAGAACCGGTTAAACTTGCCCCGGGATCACCCCATGCCTCAGCTGAGAGAGAGGGTATAGCTATAGGTGAGAGTGTTCAGGAACAAGGGTTACCTGAACAGGGTTGTGCGTTGACAGAAAATGAAAATGAGAGTGGTGATGAGGAGCAGGGAGTCTCTGATCAGCATAGTACTTCAACAGATAGTACTTTCACAACTTCTTCAAGTTCGGAAGATACGATATCCGATAACCAGGCAGCTTAGGGTGATGATAATGATGATGATGATAATGATGATAATAATGATGCTGACAATCCTGCTCAACCAATGCTTTCTCAGAATATTCAACTTGGAGCAGTGGTTGAGAACATTGACGATATTTCCAGAATTTGAAGCTCCACAGACTTGTCCAAGTCTACAATCACTATCGTTCAATGTTGATGATTTTGGTGACAAATATGATGAATATGATCGTATGCTGGAAGATGTTTAAGATATTCTAGTAGAAGAAGGTGATGAGGGAGCTTAAGTCGAAAATGTTGAGAGGTTGAGTGTAAGGGACGAAGAAAAATATGATGAGTGTGAGAGTGGAGCACAAAATGAAGAACAAGCTCCTATCCCAGCCGATATAGTTAGCCGGGCACCCACATCTGCTATCGATATTCATCCGTTGAATGTTGGTATTAAAGAAGACATAGCTAGCCCAGCTATGCATCTGCACACCCATCCTAGCCACTCAATTGGTTCTCAACAACCAGTTGTTTCAATTCATCACAGGGATATAGCACATACTCTATATACTTCTCACTCGGAGAATGTATATATTGAAACAAGTAGGCCACTGCCCTAGCCTACGACTTCGATTCTGTGCACCTCGAGTTTAGAGCCTACACACTTAGGTACACAAGATTCTAGAGCATCTGTTGCTCACATTGCTGTTCTTAGTGAACTCACTGGAACGACCAGGGTGGTGTCTATTGACCTACCACAAGGACCGGTCGGATGTCCTACCAGTGCTACCATTTTGCCAACACTGAACGTAGGCACAACAGTTTATTCAACTGTTATCTCAACTGGTAATCTAAGTGTAACGCCCCCCAAACCATACATTGCATATAACATATACATCATACATATAATACATGTTATCTCCCACATAGTTCCATAATACAAAAGTCTATAAATTACATAAACCAAAAAAAATATTCCAAAAGTACATGCTCTTGTATCCTAGCATCCAAGCTTCAATATATAGCAAAGCATATAGGGAAGTAATTCACATAATGCTCTATTCCTTATTATCATTACCTGCGCACATATTTTTGAAAACACAAAAATGAGGGTTAGATATGAATGTCTAGTGAGGTTCCCTTTTTATGTAATGCAGGGTGAAGATCACCAAAACATATATTTCAAATACTCCATAGGTAACAAATTCTAAATCATAATCCATTTYGGTCCATCGGGCCTCTRGTTCCAAACACCACATTTAGAATTATTTTACTAAAYATGACYAGAGCCCTTCTGGTTCCTTTACCAGAGCCTTTGGTTCCAAACCACACTTGTAATATATTTCAAGAACGAGGACCAGAGCCCCTCTGGTCTCTCTACCAGAGCTTCTGGTTTAAAAGACAAGACCAACCAGAGCCCCTCTGGTCTATTTTTCATAAAAAGATTATAAGTATAAAATTCTTTGAATTATCTTTTAAAATGTAAATTTGACACAGAGCTCGTTTCTTACAAATATAGAGCCTCTAATTTAACTAAAACTTTGTAAAAGACTTGTATAATTTTCAACCCATTATCCAGACCTTCTGGTTCTATATTGAGGTCCAACCAGAGCCCCTCTGGTTCCTTACAAGGAACAACCAGAGCCCCTCTGATTCCTCATAAAATGAACATTCGTATCCAAAACACTTTTAACCAAAACTAATGACCATAGGCCATATTTTCCCATAACCATAACATCAATACCACTATTTCCAATAAGAACAATATCTCTGAATCCTCAAATCACCAAGAAGAGAGAACTCCAATATGTTGTAATTTTATTAGATATGATAGCAAGAGTTATACCATGCACACACACACAACGACCATTCTTATTACTCCCATCAATCCCATGTTTATAGCAATAGCTATCCATCACACACAACGACCATCCTTATTTCTCCTGAAATTCATATGAACTATTCATCCAATGACAGGCTGCAGACCTTTTTGTCAGAGTGAACCTCGTTCATAGTTTTATCCAAAATCTATAGACTATTTCATTCAATGACGGAACAAAATCACATACGTCAGAGTGAACCTCGTCTATACTTTTAACTAAATCATATTCTCAACCCAGGTTTATATTCAATCCTTTCAATCCATAAGAACAATCTGTTCTTCATATGATTTCTGAATCGTCTGTTTTTGCTTAATCCTCAAAACAAAATACCAAATCCAAAATGTTCCTTCAAACACAGTTCTTGCTCAATTCTTAAATCAGTTTCTTTTAAAAACCGTTTAAACAGTTCTACTGGATTCTTTTAAATTTAAACCCATCAATATTCCATAATTTATAGAATCAAATAGTAGATAAAACTCACAATTTCTAATCGACAGTAGTTTAAAACTCAGAGGTTATATCAAAACAGTAGTTAAACTCACCTTAAAATAACAGATTCTGCAGATTATCACGCAGCGAATCACAGAATCTTTAAACAGTGATATTCTTCAAGAATATTTTTCAAGAACTTCTTTCAAGAACACTTTCACCGTCTTTAAATTTCTCTTGTATATTTTGTAAAATAGTGAACTGATAAGGTCCTTACCTTATCCTCTTTCTTTTATACATTGGATGAGGCGGTGGTAAATATCTTTCAATATAAAATCATTTAGGCGGTGGAAAGATAAAATTTTATAATCAACCTTTCTTAACCATGAAGGTTTGGATTATAATATTCCCACATATTATTATCATACAACCGCCTATAAACTTTCTATATGCATGCGTAATATCCAATTACCACACATGTGCACATAATTCATGCATTTATGTTTAAGACAACATGCATGCTATCACATAATTCACATAATGAACACATAAATTTACCTCAACCCAGGTTTGCAGAAAACCCAGTTATAACACTAAGGGATCCAGGAGTGATCTTACCAGACTTCGTGTCAATGGAATATTTGGACAACGCCCTAAAGGCTGTTCAAGAAAACATGGAAGCACAAATTTCAAGTCCCAAAAGGTTGTTGAAGGGGAAGGAGCCAGTAGTAGAAGATCAACCGTCTGTTTCGTCACCAGTGCCTGTACCTGAGCCTCTGACGGTACAAGAGCAATCGGTGGATTAGCTTAAATCTTTGTTGTATGCCAAATTGATGTCAACACAAAACCCTGATACGGCTGATGCAGATCTAGTTGGGCTCCTCCGACAGCTTGTTGATGAAAACCCCACAGTTAGAGCCTTAGAGTTTTTGACCTTTCAGGATGTGATTGCTTCTAACTTCTCTAAAGTTAGTAAGTTAATTACATCTAACACTCAAGAGCTTAAAAGTTCAATTGATGCCCTCTCCGAACAGGTATCTATCCTAGAAGAGACTTGTCGAGCTCAAGCCACCTCACTGAAATGAAGGCATGATGATCCAGACGATCCTGATCATCATGAGGGGAGAGAAAGACACAGAGGCTGGATAAGTCATCTGCTCGTGTTCAAAGTGTTGAAAGAGAGCCAACTTCTCAAGCAGTTAATGTCGAAAGTTCTGCACCTGAATCTACAAGGGAAAGGACTACTGAGCCAATAATTGTGGAAGATGAGACTATTCTTGAGACAAATCCAGCGATCGAGCCAATGGTTGAAAAACTGGCGGACTCCACAGTAGGAACAAGGCGGCTACTTGATTTGTCGGCCAATTTTGGATTCAATGAAGCATTCGCTAGAGAACTGGGTGGAGAACAGGATTTTGGAGAAGATATTGATAACATTGATGAATCAACTGGAGTATATTTTGACTTTGAAGCAGATATTAATGATGAAGATCATGTCTTCCCATTCCAGGGTGATCATCAGACTTTGCCTGAACCCTCCACTATAGTTGAATTTGGTGCGTCCAAAACTCCGAGAGCGGCATTTGATTTGACTGGAATATTTACAAAGAACTATGTGCGGTTTTCAATTCGCACCAACTTCAAGGCTATGACAAAGAAAAAATTAGAGAGCCTTACCTTGAAGATGTTTATTTTGGTATCTTTCTCCGACATCGCAAAGCTCTCAGTGCTGACAAAATTCTTGGGATTCATAAAGAAACCTGAGACTATCGTTCAGAGTATAAGCACTTTCTCAAAGCAAAGTGTCTCCCGATCTGCCAAGTTCGGACCAAACATCGAGTCGTCTCAATCAAACAAATTGATGCTCGAAGACTTCTTAGACTCTGGTATCCTGTATTCACAGTTACACGACAAGATGGAAAGGTCTGGGTGTTTAGTGAAGCTGATTTCTCTAACTTGTATTTAGAAGATCTGGAGCACATGTACCACGAACTCTGAAATATGACGGTCAGAAGAGAAGGAGTAATTGTGGCTCTTAATGCGATCAAAGGATTTATGCGGAGTCATGTCAAAGTGTCTATGGTTTTTCATGTCCAAATGGGTCTTGAAGACAATCAGAGAATTATTAATTTGAAGAGACCTGATCAAGAGCTAGAAGATATTGAAGGATATCCGTTATATATAATTCTTGAAGAACCGGAGTTCGGGGTAATATAAAGTGCCGAGGGTCGGATAAAGAAGTTTCATGAGATTCAGTGAGCTGAACAAATATTCTGATGGCACTATACGGATGGTGAGACATGCGCTTGAAACGAGGAGAGCTAATAACGATAGAGCTTGTTAGGACTGAAAAATCAGTATTAATTGTATTCGTCTTGAAAGTTAAATATAGTCTATAATTGTAAAAGTCAGCGTGTTTGACTTTTCTTATAGGAGTTTGACTTTGACTTGTCTTTAATAGTTTGACCATATAAATAGGTAGCTTGTCTTTGTAATTGAAGTAGGAGAGCTTATTTGTAATATACATTACGTAAAGAGAGTTTGACTAGAATTGTAAGGATTGACTTTCTCTCTCAATGTTCTTGATGATCTTGAATGTTATATCCTAATCTGTCATTGTTATGAAGCTATAATGAAGATTGATCAGTGAAATTAGGGACTCACATTTGGTATCAGAGCAAGTGTGCAAGAAATCAGATGAAGAAAACAGAGATAAGTGAATTTTTTTCTCTGAATTTTTTTTCGTGTTCTTCATTTTTATTTAGATTTTGATCTGATTTTTCTGTAAAATCTTGTGTTTTTGTGTTAAAAACAGGATCAAAATGCTCGAAACTGGATTGTTAATCTTTGTTATTCACAAACTTTTGTGATTTGATCATTTTAAATCAAGATTTAATCGGATTTTGTGTTTTAGAATTTTTCGTGTTCTTGAATTTTTTTTAAAACCAGTGTTTTTTTATCCATTTTTTTTAAAAGTTTTTTCTATTTTTGTGTTTTTGATAGGTTTTAATATGTTTTTGGATTTTAGTTTGTTGATTTTTGTTAAACCGTCCAATTTAAAAAGCCCATATTCAAGGCCCATCATTTTGACAGGATAAGAGTCCGGCTACTTTATCTACTACTTCTTGACCGATTTCATCTCTTCCACATTGCTTAATCTCTCAAATCTGAAGAAGTTAGTAGCTCAACAAAATCAATCGAACTCTAAATTGCACAAATCAACAGGTTTGTTGTTCTCGATTTCATTTCAAGGTTTATCTTTGAGCGATTTATACATAAACCGAACACCTCTTGTCCGGTGTTCATGTAAACCGATCATCTCTTGATCGGATAAGTGATCGATTTTGCGATTTCATTAATTGAGCGGAGAGTTATCCGCAGACAACTTGAGCGGATTCAACCGGATTAGTGACCGGATTCGATTAACACTTAAGCGGACTAGTGATCGGATTACGTAATCTCTCAAATCAAAAGGCAAAGTTCTTTGATTTTTTTTCTAAGTCTTAATCGCTCAACTCGTGACCGATGCTTGAGCAATTTAGGTTTAACCTTTGAGCGGACTTGTCTGGATTCGTACAACACTTGACCGGACATTTGACCGGATTCGATCATCTGGTGACCGTATACTTGATCGATTGATCGGATTATAAACCGGACAGAAGCTTACATTGTAAACCGGACAGAAGCTTACATTGTTCAAGGACAATAGTTTGAGCCTCAAGATTGATCGGACTTCTAAATCGCACGGATTTTGAAGTTCAATCTTGCTGTCTCTCATGTTCGATTTTAGTTGATTTGTACACTGTGTATATCGTTCACTGGTTGTTAACTGGGTTGAGGTTAATCACACATTTCACTATGTTTAATCAGTGTATTCAGTTTAGTTGTTGATCACAATCTGTCAAGTTTCATAAATCCTGCAGTAAGTTGCTGATAGAATTTCATAGCAGACTGTTTGCCTGTTTTGAGTTCCATCTTCCAAGGTTCATACTCAGGTGGGTGAAATATACTTCCAAGGACTGTTTTGGCTGCACTTTATTTGTCGAGCACAGGTAAATCACTCGTCTTTCATCGCAGCTTGTTTCAAGATAAATTGAAGTTAATTGCAGAAATTGATTGAAACCTATATTGTGCTTCATATTCACTGTTTTGGATTGAATCTGTGTTGTCTGATTTCATTTAATCAGCTGTCTTCCTAGTCTGATTTCTATTTTTCAAGTTGTCTGCTGTTATGTTTGATGCATCTGGAATGGCTTCTACATCAGCTGTTGGAATAGTACTGTGTGTTTCTTGACCTGTGTTGAGACTCTAGAGTAGTGTCCTGTCTGTGATTGTCTGGTTTATTGTCTATGATTGTGTGAATTGCTTAGGACTGGAACAAAATTTCAGAATAGTTGTTTTCAGTTTCTTCACAGAATTGCTTGTCTGTGTTTGTTCTTCTTCAAACATACTTACTGTTATATCATACTAATGTCCAGACAGCAGCTACACAGGTACATTGTTCTAATTTTGTAAACTGTCTTGGTTTTGCAATTTGAGGACTGAAACAGCAACTTCATTTTGCCTCTTTAAGATACACAGCAGGACTAAAATAGCAGTAGTTACACAGCTAAACAACAAGGTTCTGTTTTGATTTTAAGAAAAGAAGGAGACTGCTTAAAGTCTATTTAGAGTGCTGTTGCTTGATGTTCTGTGTTTGTTATTACAGTCTCTTTTGTTATTACTTTGGTGATCTATTTTCTTTATCATGCAGTTTAGAGATTGTTTAAGAGTTCTTTAATGTGCAGTCTTGACTGATTTGAGCTTGAGAAGCAGCAGAGATAGGAAGAGCACAAGAAGCAATTCCAATTAGACGAGCTGGACAAACCCGAATCAAAGAGAACCTGTGATAAATAGATTTTGTTTTCAAATGTTCTAATCCCATTGAGAAACAGCAGCTGTTTTGAATTAGACTCAAAGCTGTAAATATCATCTGTTTTAACATTGGGTAGGACAAAGAGAAAGGTTCTTATTGCTGTTGTGTTTGGAAAAATACAGGTTCTGTGTTTATTATTGGAGGAGCTGTTTAAGAGCTGTTTAGAGTACAATTTGAGAAGCTGTTTTGAGTGCATTAGTTTACTGTATTTTGGTTCATTGCTGTTAAGTTTTACTCAAACTTATTTGGGTTCAAGTCTGTCTTGACAGCAACAAACTGACAGCAGGTTTAGTAGCAGCATTTCAACGACTCCGAAAGCCAGACTTGAAGTTGATTTGAGCAGCACCAATCCAAGATGCAAGAGGTTTAAGCATAGAAAGTGAATCACAGTCTGTCACAGTTTGTCACAAACAGCAGCATCTACACAGTGATTAACAACGTCTGAAACAGCAGCAAATCTGTTTGGTTGTTGAGCTTAAAATCTGAAACACTACTGTTTTCTGTTTGCTATTTACTTACTGTTTTGTGTGTACTATTTTGAAGCTGCAGCAATAAGCACAAATAGTTGGCTTAAATTGTTCAAGCTAACAGCCTAACTGTGTTCTTGATTTGATTGTTCAACTGTTTTTGTGACAGGTACATCAAAGTACACTTTGGAAGGTTTTAAGGCATAGCAAGCATTTATTAGATACACAGCCCAGGTGGGACAAAGTGTACTTGCACAGAAGACTCCGATAGTCTGAACTGCAGTTAGAGGGAAACTAAAAGTTGAAGATAGAAGAGTGAGGTGAAATTGTGTGTTTGAGATCAAGTCTAAGCATACTCTAAAGAGAGTTCATATCAGTGAACCTACATTGTAGCTATATTTTAGATTGGTGTTGAATATTGTAAAACTTTATGTTTTGGACTTGGACATTTATTTCTTGGGCTTATATTTGTTGTGTTTTTGGTTTTGTATTTTGTTTGTGTCTAGATTTTATTTTTGGATCGTTGTATATCTGTTTTGTGTCTTTTAACTGTTTGAGAATTTTTGAACTGTTCTGCGTCGCGTAAACTGTTTCTTATCAGTTTTAACTGTCTTTGACTGTTTTTAACAGTTTTTAACTGTTTTCAATGGTTTTGACTGTTTTTACTGATTTTTGACAGTTTCTCGTCGTTTTACTAAATTCTCATTAGTTTTAGTGTTCTTTCTATTCTTTTTGAGCTTTAATTGTTCTTATTTCTTTTATCTGATTTCACTGCATAGATCCTTAACTGATCAATTTTTTTTAAAATGGCAGTTGTATATGAGAACTTAAGAGAGAAAATAGTTCAACTGGAAAAGAGCATTGAGGGTTATTAGAAGAAAGTGTTTATCAATGTTTTAAAGAAAAATCATGAAGAAGAGTGTGAAAGAATTGAGAAGCAATTTGAGTGTAGGATTGAAAGACTCGAGAACACTCTCCGCTATGTAGAAAATGATTTTCATGATAATTTGAAGACTTGGAGTAAAGAGAATAAAGATCTTTTCAATAAACTC
>NW_020201053.1:44731-46224 GCF_001531365.2 Cynara cardunculus var. scolymus | reverse complement strand
GGATACTTCAAAGAAATTGTCTGATCTAAAGACAGACCTTGAAACTGAATTGAACATGAGAACTGAAATGAAAATTAAATTTGATTTAGTTACTGTAGAAAGAGACCAGCTTTTACAAAAAGTCAAAGACTTTTCATGTGCTCAAAGTTCAACTGGTTCTCCTTCTCATTGTAAAACCAGCTTTTATAATTGTTCWTATTCGAACAGTTATTCAAGCAGTCCTAAATCTAATGTTTCTAAGAACTATTCTCGTTCTAATCAGTACTATCAAGGATATGTCATTGGATCACCCAATTACTCTTCCAAGATTAAAAGCATTTGGGTTAATAAGTCTGAATCTGTTTTATCTCATACACCTGTTGGTACTAACAATCTTCCTTGCATTGTGAAGTCCACTAATGATTTGATTAATCTTAGCAAGGGAAGGATTATRTGCTCAACATGCAGAACCAATAATTTTGTCAATATCAAAAGGTTCAACATGTGGCATGGAGATAACAGTTATCAGAACAACAACTGGAAAGGTAAGAACAGGAATGATCATATTTTATTCCTGATCATCCTGTTCATAGTGTTGAAAAGAAAATATCTTATAAAAATAAATGTTTTGGAAACTACAACATACCCCAACCCAATACTAACAATATAGGACCCAAGTTCGTTTGGGTACCAAAATCTACTTAATCTGGTTTCGCAGGTGTGTCCATTTTGTGCTGATCAGAATATCATTTTTGTGATACACCGATGCAAGGGGAGTTGTAATTTATTCCAACCAAGGCTTCTAAACACCCAGTTTAGAACACGTGCTTTACCGAGTGTGGTTTCTAAACACTCAGTTTAGAACCCGTGCTTAAAATGTTTTGTTTTTCATTTTTTGAGCTTAAAAGTTTCATTACTTAAATCTGCTTTCTAGGGGGAGTCTCTAAAATTCTGAATAAATGTTTTTGGAAATATTTTTTTGGAAAACGAGTACATTTTCTGAACAGGTATTTCTTGAGATTTTACTAGCGTAATTTCTCATTGTACAAAACTCCAATGCCTGTTTCAACTATTCTTCAAACTGTTATTATCACGTCTCTTATACGAAAATCTTTTTCGGTGATAATACACTCGTTTGTATTCAAGAGTGTTTTCTAATATTGTTTTTCTTTGACTGATACACATTCATTCATTTTTTTKGAATATCAGAATCTATAAACTTGTTCTTACAGATCTTCATTCATTTCTCTCATACATATCGAATAATCGAATTGTTGTCGCATCATTCTTTATTGATCGTGCTTAAAGGCAAATTACTTGATCAATTTTTTATCTGATCATTGTACTTTAAAGAAATAATATTTTTGATCAATCATTGTGATCAAATGTGCATAACGCAAAAATTTAGGAGGGACTGAGTGCTTATCAGAAATACCTCTATGGAATGTCAACACCGACAGACCTACCCAAGAGGACAACCATATCTGAGTGAGTTTAAATCAAAAAGGGTTTGT
>NW_020201053.1:42746-43211 GCF_001531365.2 Cynara cardunculus var. scolymus | reverse complement strand
GACTTGTCTTTAATAGTTTGACCATATAAATAGGTAGCTTTTCTTTGTAATTGAAGTAGGAGAGCTTATTTGTAATATACATTACATAAAGAGAGTTTGACTAGAATTGTAAGGATTGACTTTCTCTCTCAATGTTCTTGATAATCTTGAATGCTATATCCTAATCTGCCATTGTTATGAAGCTATAATGAAGATTGATCAGTGAAATTAGGGACTCACAAAGCTGCGGAGTCAGAGACGATGAGTCCAAAGGATAGATATTTGCTGATTAATGCCTTGGATCTTCTTAATGATAAATGTTAGGATCGTATAACTCAGTTCTTGGTACTGAATACTTACTTGATTGATTGGATTGACAGTGAGTAAGCAGCGAAAAGTAATATAATCAAACAAGTAGCAATCGATATGAACACAATGAAGAACACTTGAATAACACGAAGAGAAAAGCTTCAAATGATTTTCAAT
>NW_020201053.1:39961-42217 GCF_001531365.2 Cynara cardunculus var. scolymus | reverse complement strand
CCGTTTCCTGACACGACCTAAAGCAATTAAATCTAAGCCGTTCATCTAAAAACAAATTACAGACAAGATCACGTGAAAGTCACGAGCAGCTAATAAACCTAAGTAAAACGGGCTAAAGATAATCTACACAAAAGACATTTCTGTAGATCCTCTGTGAGACATCACAGAGGCTCTGCTGCATGAAACTTTGTAGCACGCAGAGGAAATCTTCCAGAACCTCTGTGAGACACGACAGTGGTTCTGTCGTCTTTGACTTGTAGCATGGTCTTTGTAGAGGACAAGTTTCCAGAACCTCTGTGATGGATGACAGAGGTTCTGTCACTTGAATCCTGTACGATTGAGCTTCTTCTATTGGTTGTCCTCTGTGGTCTTCTATGACAGATAAGCTTCTGTCAAAAGTTGCTGTTTTACTTTTTCTATACTTTTACATTTAAGGAATGAGAGCTAATAATCTCCCCCTAAGTATGAAAAAGTAAATTTAAACTCTAGTTGCAAGTTCATGTCTTAATTGAAAGGAAATTACAAGAGGTGATAAAACATCAGCCTCTGAAATGAATTACTTGAAATGAAATAGAAGGACTGGAATGAAAGAATTACAAAACTTAAATGTCAAAATTGTTTTACAGAGGAATAAGATTTAAACTACAGATTCTGGGAAGTCATCTGCCGCATAAAGAAAATATGCCTTGATCAGCCTATAGACATTGAAGACCCATTCTCTGAAGTTTATTTGCACTTTGATCGACTCCAGGATGCCTGCAACTTCTGCCTCCCTTATATGACCTCTTTCCACCTCCTTCATCGCACACTTAAAGATCCACTCCAGCGTCTCTGTAGAATAACGAGGAGCTTCTACAGGATCATAGAATCGCAGGATCTCATCTCTGTCCAAAAACACAAATCCAAACATGGGTCTCTGTATAATGGTGTTGGGATGACGCCTGAGGACCCAGTTAGGCCGGCTCTGTGGAGGAGAAATTCGTAGATCCTTCTACGTCAACCTTACTGCTATTTCAAAATCCTTCTGGCTGTAGAACTTTACTTGGGYGCGCATAACCTGTAACAGCCTTTCGAGGGATGGAGAATAGGTTGACCTCTTCTCCATGTAGACATTTAAGATCTTGTACATATAGATGAGGTCGAACACACAGAGGTTGTGTAGATCTGCGTCGGTGAAGGTATAAATATTTCCATCTTCTCTCCTTACCACATATTGTGCTTAGAGCACTTGCTTCTTCATCAGAGTTCTTGGAGTAATTGTCTTGAGAYTTGTAATTGCGTACTCTGAGAAGACCTGCTCTCTGGGCCTGGTGAGCCTTTTGAAGTGGTACTTGGCGATTGGTGAAGGTATTCCTGTAAGTTCTRGGTCATACGGGGGTTCTTTGTCGGCTACAGAGTACTTCCTTATTAAAACCTCTTTTGGAGTAGTGACGGGCACCGTGCGAGGTTTGTAAATTAGAATTTTGCTCATCGACTCAAAAATCTCAGAGACCCGTCCTCCCGTGGCTGTCTCTGTTGGCATCCTGGGTTTCTCTTCCTCTTCTAGGATTGGAATCTGGGTAGACCTCTCTGCAAGGATTGGCTTGACCGTTCCTTGCAAAGCGTCAAACGTACCCGTGGACGTTGTCTGCTATTCAACTGGTGGAACTTGGACTTGTGGGAATGCAGAAGATGTGGCTTCACCTTCTCTGTAATGCATGGGCACTTTGCGCTTCTTTACCTGAGCCTCTGCCAAGGATATCTTTAAAGCTTTTATGATMTYGGGGTCTTCACCAGCATGCTTTTCTTCATCGAATGGCTCTGGAGTCTCTGTACTTGATGAAGACCCTTTCTTTGAGGACTCTGCAGCTATGGCCTTGCCTTTGCCTGTAGGCTCTGCAGCCTTCTTCTTTTCTCTGTCAGCAACTGTAGGTGCCCCAATCTTTATGCCTTCGGAAGGTGCTCTGGCTGTCTTCTTTTTGAGCTTTAGGGCAGGGGCCTTCTTTTTCATCTCCTTCTCCTTCTCCTTTTCCCCCTCATGACGATCATTATCGGCATGATCATCATGGCTTGGTTTGGCAGCAGCCTTGCACGTTGTAAGGGGAGCCCTCCTTAAATGGCATAGGATTCGAGTGGCTTCCTCGTACATCTTTTCAATTACCTTCTCTGCACCCGCAGAGGCGTTCATCACGTCAAGCTCTGTAGCCCACTTGAGTTTGGAGACGGTTGATAGAACTTTTGCATGAAGGAGCTCACCTTCCTTGGCAAGCTTGGTCA
>NW_020201053.1:36626-37693 GCF_001531365.2 Cynara cardunculus var. scolymus | reverse complement strand
AGGAGTAGCAGCAAAAGAGTTTAGGTTTAATTGGGCAAGAGTGGGGAGGTGAAGAGCAGTTCGAAGGGTCTCAACATTCAACTCTAGTGGAACCAAAGATTTGTTCACTGGGTGAGAGGYATAACCAACAATGGTTAGCCCTGAGTTATCTAGGGTAGTGAGATAGGCGCTAAGAAGGAACTGGGTGATGTAGGTTTCTGCTGTGGGGCGTGTGGCAGTTAAAGCGTAAAAAAGTGGATGACTTTTAAGAATGGAAATGAGAGGATAAGAGGATTCGGGAAAACCTGATAAAGACGGGACGAAGAAGTAGTTGTTGGGCTTCTTCACCAATACGATTTTCTCATATTTGTTCTGAACAAAAGAAAGTGCGTGCGAGGTTAAAGCTTGCGCCTGAGTGACCTCGTTGTCACTTGAGACGTTGACGGACTTAGCGGATACACTTGAAGAAGACATATTTGCAGGTGTTCTTGAGAGAGAGAGAGAGTTGCAGGTTTTCTGGGTTCGTCTGAGAGTTATGAGAGCGTAAGGTTTAAAAAGGGGGGGAAAGAGGGTATTTATAGGTAGGGGATTGAAAAAAAAATGAACCGTCAAAGGTAATGAGTGACTTTGGGTGAAACGGTTCATAAAGTTATGACACGCCATATTGGGAAGACGCATGATTGATGACATGCGCTCCCGTTTTCTGACACATGCGTGTGAGTTCTTACCCTTATCCACAGAACCACGCGCACCATATCAATAGACAAGAACTATTGAGAGTTCTGTCAGAGGCCTAAGGGTTACAAAGCCTCTGTGATATGTGTCGGGCCTTCTTTCAAGTGTTTCACCTTTATACCTAAACGGGTTTTATAAAAAATCCACAGAGAGATCAGTATATGCTCAGCTCAACTCACAGTGCCTTTTTTGGAAGCACCAGAGGTTCTAACGAGATGACCTCTGAGAACATGATACTTAAAACGTTTTTGCACCTTCTGTGGTTTTCTCTTTAGAAAAAACTCCCCCTCTGAGCCAGCTTCCTTGGCTCCCCCTCGAATAAAAACCATTTTTAAAATCTTTAAGAAGAAGTG
>NW_020201053.1:32510-33818 GCF_001531365.2 Cynara cardunculus var. scolymus | reverse complement strand
CTTTACAAGAAGGGTGGTGGATGTGTGCAGAAGGATTAAGCAAGAAATCAAAATAAGTACAAGAAGAGACATCATTAGGAGAATGCATAAGTTTTTCATTAGAATTCACAAAGAAGGGTACADAGGTTTTGTTTTTAGAGCCCTTCCTAGATATGGGTMTCTTTTTACAAGATTCCTTCACTATTCTAGGCTCCTTTTTCAAATTCTTTTTAAAGCTCTTCTGTATTTTTCCCTCCCTTGGTTTTCCTGCAATTACTGCAACATAAGTTTTGTTAGTTAAAGGCCATTTTTCCTTTTGCTGCCAAGTATAAGTAGGCTTCTGAGCTTTAGAGACAGAGCATTGAAAGTTACTTTGCTTTGAAGGTTCTTTCTTACTTTTCTCAAGAATATTAGCAGTTTTTACAACTAGTGCAGGACTAACTTTAGAACTCGAGGCATTTTTATGCTCTGACGAGTCTTTACCAGAGAGCTCAGTGACACTAACAGTTTTAAGAAGAGGCTCGTTAGCAGAAGGCTCTGTGATAAAAGAGGGAAAGAATTCCAGAGCCTCTGCAGACAACTTTTGTTCAAGAGGTTTGCCAAAATAAAAGTTTTCTTGAAATTCTGATTGACCAAACTTAAAAATTCCTATTTGATYATGTCTCAAAAATTTTCTTGGAATGAAATCCTTCTTTGCAGAAGGTGAGAAGGAGTCAATATAGTCTTCATAAGCTATATTTTCAAAAGATAAACACGATTTAGTTTCTGGTTCAACCAACATTTTTCTCCTCTTGAAGCTGGGCTTAGTTTTAAAAATTTTGGTTTTCAAATTATTTGAGGATCTAAAGGTATTCTCTAGAGTTTTGTTTGTTTTAAAACCGTGTTTGTTATCAATTTCCGAGAAACCTAGACCTATTCTGGCCAAGTTGACCTTTATCTTTTTGTAAATGTTTTGAGCCTCTTGAAATTTCTTTATTTTGAGCTCTCTGTCAAGCACGTCTTGATGCAAAAACTCCCTTTCCTTTTGAAAGAACTCCTTCACAGAAGTAACATTGCACTTCTTGTGCTCCATCTGTCTCAACTCTTCCACCTTTGTTTTCAAATCCTTTTCAAGCTTGGCTAGCTTTAGTTTGGAAGAATWTTCAAGATTTAAAAATTTGATTTGCTCTTCTTCAAACATTTTGAAAAAACGGTTTCTTTCTTCTGTGAGCAACCTGACTTCCTTTTCACAAAATAAAAGCTTTTCTTTTGAACCTTGATGCTCCAAATGACATTGGTCGAGATTTTCAAGAATCTCTGTGAAGAAATCAAAAGAATCAGAAGAGGAGG
>NW_020201053.1:6521-32066 GCF_001531365.2 Cynara cardunculus var. scolymus | reverse complement strand
TTCTGTACTCCTTCCTGTCTCCACCCTTTCTGTATTCTCTTGTGATCAGTGCAAGAGTCTTCATTATCTCCTTCATGGAGATCTCCTGTTCTTCAGAACTCTGGTCACTGTCAGCAATCAACACCACTTTCTTCTTTTTCTTCTCCTTTTTCGCCTCCTTCCCCTCCTTTCCTTTGCCGGAGCACCCTTCCTCTGCAACTAGAGCCAGAGGGCCTCCTAGATTTCTCTTCATTTGCATAACTTGGGACTCTTGACTCTTGAGAGATGCAAACAAGTCTGCTAACGTCCATGTCTCGAGATCTAGAATGGCCTTCATAGACATTGTAATAGTCGACCATTCATCTCCAAGGCTCTTTAAAAACAGTGAGTTGTTCTCCTCTGTGGTTCTGGGGATACCATACCTTTTTACAGTTTCTAATCAGCGTGTTTAGCCTAGCGTATGTCTCCGTAAGAGACTCACCCTCTTTGGCCTTGAAGCTGTAGTATTCATCGATGCAAGTCGAACGATTGTTCTTTAGCGTCTTCCTTCCACCTTCGATTAATTTCTCTAGTTTTGCCCATATGTCCATGGACAGTTGACAGTGATCGATGCATTTGAAGATGTCGTTAGGAATAGCCATGATTAACAACCGTTTACATTTGTTCCCTAATTTGATGATTACCTTGTCTTCGTCACTCCAGTTAGCTTCGGGTCGAGGCTCGTAATGCTCAGGTATTTCTGGTGTAGTTTGAATTACAGGAACTCTTGGAATGAGGTTCATTGGGACGTAAGGAGGATTGTACAGGAATTCGCAAATCCTAGGATGAATACCCTCAAGAAAACTCACCATTCGGATTTTCCGTTGAGAAAATTCCTCAAGAATGAGCGTGGGTGGTTTAGGCTGTGAACCCGTACTCATGAAGGAAGCATTGGCTGTATTCGCCATTGATTGAAGAAGAATCAAAAGAAAATAGGAGAAAATTGATAAAACAGTGCAAAACAGAGTAACCTTGGAGAAGAAGATTATGTGTTCTAGAGTCGACAAAGGATGAATACTAGGAATAGAAATAATCAAATTATAATTTGATTCCTGCTTTGATACCAATTGTTAGGATCGTATAACTCAGTTCTTGGTACTGAATACTTACTTGATTGATTGGATTGACAGTGAGTAAACAGTGAAAAGTAATATAATCAAACAAGTAGCATTCGATATGAACACAATGAAGAACACTTGAATAACACGAAGAGAAAAGCTTCAAATGATTTTCAATAGATTGAAAATATTAACAATTAAAATTCTGGAAGTACAGAAAATACAAAGGCCTACGCTGCTATTTATACAGGCAAGTAACCGTTTCCTGACACAACCTAAAGCAATTAAATCTAAGCCATTCATCTAAAAACAGATTACAGACAAGATCACGTGAAAGTCACGAGCAGCTAATAAACCTAAGTAAAACGATCTAAAGATAATCTACACAGAAGACATTTCTGCAGATCTTCTGTGAGACATCACAGAGGCTCTGCTGGATGAAACTTTGTAGCACGCAGAGGAAATCTTCCAGAACCTCCGTGAGACACGACAGAGGTTCTGTCGTCTTTGACTTGTAGCATGGTCTTTGCAGAGGACAAGTTCCAGAACCTCTGTGATGGATGACAGAGGTTCTGTCACTTAAATCTTGTACGATTGAGCTTCTTCTGTTGATTGTCCTCTGTGGTCTTCTGTGACAGATCAGCTTCTGTCAAAACTTGCTGTTTTACTTTTTCTATACTTTTACATTCAAGGAATGAGAGCTAACAATAAATTGCAGTATTGGAATGCACTGAGGAGGCTATAGACACTGCTCAGACTGAGAAAAACCAGATTTACAATGTCTCGACCTTGAATCCAAAGGAGAAGATTGTTGGGTTCAAGTTAATGCTTAAATGTTGTATTCAAGTTCTCTCATTGTAATGCTTTTGTAATAGTTAATCTTTACTATTTTCTTTGTATAAATAGGATTTAGTTCTCTAATTGTCATTAGTTCAGTTGATAATATGATTAGTATTGTTAATCATCTTGTACTTTTCTCTCATGAAATCAATATTATCTTTGGTGAAATTCTCTCTCTAAATTCATCTTGATTCTTGTTCTTGAAGCATTATTCTGATTTGTATGATTTTGGGAACATCAGGACTTTAAATCACATTCTATAGGCATGTTTGGCATTGATCTCGTTGATAGCTAAGAAGGTTCTGCTTGCTCCCCCTCGGATGATAGTACAGAGGAACCAGGTGCAGAACCAGAGCATAGAACCAGAGGTATTATGCTCTGGTTCTACGAGATTGGGCTCTGATGCAGAGCTTGTTTGCTCTGGTCGTGGATTGGCATGATCACCAGTGGAAGCAGAGGTGTGTGAAGGACCAGAGTCAGATGTACTTGTCATTTATGGTTCTTCACTTACACTCGCAGACTCATCTCTTGGTGCACGTACGGAGATGTCTTCATCGCCATAGAAGTCTTCAAATAAAAGCTTGAGTTCCAATTCCCTTGACTTCATTTGAGAATTGGAAGTTTGATTGTTAAGCTCGAGTCCAGAGCTGAGGTACTCTGAAGTCACATGTTCTTTATTGTCGAACGAGACATTGATGCTTTCCATGATCGTCTTGGTTCATTGAATGAAGACTCTGTATGCCTTGGCTTTTGTGGAATAACCAAGGAACTTGCCTTCATCTGCCTTTTTATCAAACTTGCCAAGTTGATCTCGATCATTCAGGATGAAGCATCTGCAACCAAAGACATGCAAAAATTTAACGTTAGGCTTTCTTTGGTTGATTAGTTCATAAGGCGTCTTCATATGCCTCTTTACCACCGTTGCTCTATTTTGAATAAAGCAGGCGGTGGAGATGGCTTCAGCCCAAAAACGGGTTGGAAGACCAAAGTTGGCTAGCATGGTTCTTGCTGCTTCGACCAGAGTTCGATTCTTTCTTTCTACAACACCATTTTGTTGTGGAGTCCATGTTGCAAAGAAGTTTTGAGTTATGCCCTCTGTGTCCAAGTATGCATTAATCTAGGCGTTCTTAAGCTCTGCTCCATTATCACTTCTCAGCTTTTGAATTATGGTCTGTAGAAGTACTTGAATCTTGGTCATCAATTTGATTAGCAGCTCTGGGACATCTGATTTCTGCCATACAAACTCAATCCAAGTATATCGTGAGTATTCATCAATTAAGACTAAGATATACTTCTTACCATACAAGCTCTGCATAGAGATTGGACCACAAAGATCCACATGAAGCATATGCAAAGGTCTGACACAGGACACATCTATCTTAGTTTTGTGGGATGCTCTTTTGAGCTTTCCCATTTCATATGCAGAACATAGATTGTCCTTTTCGAACTTTATGCAGGGAGTCCATCAACCAGATTATTGTTCACAAGCTTCTCTATATTTTGGAAATTGAGGGGACACAACTTATGGTGCAAGAGCCAAGCTTCTTTACTCTTGCGAGATACGAGATAGAGAGTCTCTGAATTGTCTCTTGGTGAGAAGTTCATGAGATAGAGATTGCCCTTTCTCATGGCTCTTAACAACTCCTGACCTGATTTTGACATAATGGAGCAAGCTTCCTTTTGGAACATGACATTGTAGCCAGAATCACATAGTTGACTTATGCTCAAAAGATTATGTTTAAGCCAAGAGACATACGCAACCTTAGAGCCCCAAAGGTCACTTTTCCTCCAATCTTCTCTCTGTATGAGGAGAGCAACCTCTTATAGACGGTCATGTGTCATGAGCATCCGGAGTCAAGAAACCAAATGTCCACATGCGGCTTCTTCAAAACAAATTATAGGGATTTAGGTACCAATTTCATAATGGGTCCTCGATGATTAGGGACAGAGGATAGCTTTTTAGGCATTGGGAGAGGCTTCGTCTCTTCACCTGAGTTACCAGACTTGGCTTTAGGGGCCTTCTTTCTCTTCTGGGTCTTCTTGGATTTTGTCCTTGATGACCCAGAGAAAAGACAGTTAGGGTCAGAGAAGTGATGCTCTAACTTATGCAGTGGAGAGAAACATTCACAATTATGAACACATTTTGAATGGCAAAATGAGTTATTAGATTTAAAGAACAAATTATTACAATCATTCCTAGCATTGGTAGTTTTAACAAACTTTCTATCTAGATTTGATTGTTTTGACAGTGAATGAGTCTTCTGTGTTTTCTTCTTTCCTACTCCTTTGGCCTTCAGAGGCCTCTTTGAAACAGAGGAATTAATATTAGAGCATGCAGTGGATTTCCCTTCTGTGCCGAAGTGAATTTAGTTGGCTTAGATTTGGAAATTGGACCCTTTAATGCAGAAGAAACAAACTTTGCATTCTTTACCCTGTATTTAAACTTGGGAGAGGATTTAGCACTTGTCGTCATGCTTGCATGGTCAGAACCTAGGAGAATCTTTTTCTCAATAGGGGGTTTTGCAACCTCTGGTTCTTTGGCAATGACCTCTGTGTTAACTTGCTCTTTAAACGAGTCCACCTCTGACTCAGAGTCATAGTCAAGAAAATCCTTGTGTGAATATCAAAATACAGAGGTATCATTAAGAAATTGAGATTTTTGTATGCATGAGCTAGAAGCTTCGTCCGTCTTTTGTTTTGTGGGACTTTCAAAAGTATCCGAAGAGTTACACTCAGAAGAATCTACATGACCTTTAGGAGGATAATTCAAGGCCTCAAGCAAGTCTTGGTCGAAAACCTGTCTTATCGTTTCTGTGAAGTCATCCATTAATTTAAGATCTAGAGTTTTAAGAAAATTTCCTGTGGATGAACTCTTGATTTCATCTGGTTCAGGTTTGACAACCTCACTCTCAGTCTTAAGATGTTCGAGATTCGTAGAGCCAAAATAAAAAATCTCGTTTGTCTTCTGTATGCATATTAAATCAACTTGTGGCACACATTTTGAAGAGTAAGAGATGTTTTTGAATTTCAACCTTGGAGTTCTGGCTCCACTTTCAAGCCTACATCTTTTGAACAGTGAAGCTATATCTAAAATAGAAAAATCTGGTTTTTGTTTTTCGTCTAACCTAAACATGGATTCAAGAGTATTTTTCTTCTTCCATGTGAGGTCTAGGTCTATATAACCTATCCCTACTTTATCATGTTGAGAATTTTCATTTTTCGTACACCTGCTGAGCATCTTGATATTTCTTAATCAAGAGCTCTTTCCTTTGTAAGCTCTTTCCTTTGTAAGCTCTGGTGTAGGAACTCCCTTTCCTTTTGAAAATAGTCTTTTAGGGCCTTAGAGTTTAATCTGTCTCTTTCCTTTTCTAGAAGCTCTGTTTCTTTCTTCTTAATTGTTGTTTTTAATTCTAAGCACTCTGTTTTAGGACTTGTTTCAGTGGATCCTTTTGTTTGTAAATTTTTTTTATTTTCCATTGATAACTCTTGTTTCTTTACAGTTAGCAGCTCTGTCTTTCGTTCAAAAAATAGGTTTTCTTTTTCCAAAGATTTTCTTTTGGATTTTTCGAGAGAGAGCTTTTGCTGTAGATTAACGAAATCGTTTGTCAAAGCAGAGATGCTTTCTTCTAGGTCAGAATGAGAGTAGCCAGAGATGGAACATACCTGGGAGTCGGAGTCAGATTCAAACTCTTCTCTGTCATTCTCGACAGCCATCCCACAGAAATTGGCTTGATCTTCTTTTTCAGACGAGGAATCAGAGACCTAGTTCTCCTGTTCTACCATGAGGCTCCTTTGTGAAGGATTGTACTTGTACTTATTTTTATAGTACAGTTCGTCTTTCACTAAAGGACCTCTACACTCTTTGGAGTAGTGCCCTATCTTCCCGCATCTAAAGCATCGAACACCTTGCTTCTTCTGGTCCGATGGCTCTTCCTCCTTCTGGTTAGAAACAGATGGAGGGTTCCTTCCTTCGTAAGCTCTGTCTCTGCTATGATCATTTTGTCTTCCTCGTTTGTCGAAGACCTTCTTTCCAGACTTCATTTGGAATTCCATGGTGATCAGGGCCAAGGATTGTGCAAAGGCGTTTATATCTTCATCTTAAGAGCTAGAAGCTTTGTCTTCTTCATCACTATCCAAAATGAGAGCCTTCTTTCCTTTTCTCTTCTCTTCCTTGGGTCTCCGTTCTCTGTGTGGCTGGCTTGATCCTGTCCCTTTTGAATCAGAGACAAGAGCCAGAGGTCCACCAGAGCAACCTTGGCCTTCTGCACGTCTTGCTCTTGAGCCTGTAGAGTCCTGTAAACGTCGTGCAATGTCTATTGCTCCAAATCTTGATTCGCCTGGAGAGATATCGTCAGGTTTCCCCACTCTGCGTTCAATCTCTTCAAGAAGAGCATGTTGTTCTCTTGAGTTATGATCACGTCACATTTGCACATTTGTTGATCAGAGTATTAAAGCGGTGATAAGTCTATTCTGAAGACTCATCGGGAAGTGCCTGAAAGCTGTTGTATTTGTTCAGGCATTGGGCACGATGATTTTTCTTCATCTTAATGCCTCCTTCCAACTGGTTAGCCAGTTGATCCCACAAATCATTGGCGGAGTCGCACGTATCAATAGATTGAACAATCTCGTTGGGAAGCGCCATGATAAAAAGTCTTTTGGCCTTTTAATCCACTCCCACTCTATGTTTATCTTCATCGTTCTAGTCACGACGAAGTTTTGGTACTCGCCTAGCAGGTAGCTCAACCGTATTACCAGCAGCGGGAATACGATGAATGATGGTTGTAAGGACATATGTGCCATTTAAAATAGATTCGTAAAGTTCTAGGTCTACACCTTCATAAAAATTTATCATCCGAATCTTCCATTGGGGATATTTTTCCCAAATGAGAGTCAGAGGTTTTGTCAACGAACCGTCACTATACGTGGAGTTCCATGATTGAGACAACATCTTTGATTAAAATTTTGAGAAGAAAAATTTGAGGAAAAAGATGATCGACAGAAAAATGATTTCAGATTACGTAAAAAGCAAACGTATAAAAAAATGAAAAAAATATGAGTGAAAATCCTTCGAAAACGAATAATCAAAAGAATTAAGAGTAGAATCCAGTCGGATATTGATCGACTAATCAATGAATTTGATTAGCAGGCTCTGATACCAATTGTTGAACCCAGATACTCTTAATTTGTTGAAAACACAATTTAAATAATAAGAATGAACAGCAAACAGTGTATCAAGAATGATTAAACGAAATATTCAAGATGAAAGTAAAAACAATGAGTCAACTTGAATATGCCTAATGCTTTTATTGATAAAACAATGAACAATTAAAGCAAAACGTAATCTCATAGAATATGCATATTGTATAGGTCGCTTCCTTCAGGTAATTTAAACCTGAGGTGGAAGCCTTCTTATATATGCTTAGGTCTAACAAACAATGCTATAAAATAGGCTTGAAACTCTGAGCTGACTAGTCTGCATCTTTATCTTTGACTTCCCTTGAAAAACGGAGCAGACTTGGTCAAGCCGCCTCAACTCTGTTAGACGCTTGCGAGAATGTCTGGGCTAACACGCGCGCGTTCCATGGAGAAGGTAGCTAGAAGCTCTGCATGTACTACGCAGAGGCTCTGGGTCTTGGAGTTGAAACTTGGTGTCAAGCGCTTACGCTGTTTTGCGCACAAGGCTTGATCGTCCATGGGCATAGAGCGCATGCTTTGTATGAATGGAACCTTCACTCTTGAGTAAGAGCTCTGGTTCTTAGTCTTATCTATGAGAGCTCTTAGTCCAGACTGTTTCACTAGACTAAGTTCTATCGAGTAGGGTAAGAGATCTCTTACACTTTCACAAGTTAGGGTCTAACAAAAAACACACACAACGATCACAAATTTAACACATAAAGACATGATTTTAAAAAAAATCGGATCAAACTCTAAAAAAATTGAAGAACACGAAGAACTTTTAAAAAAATTTAGAAACTTTCTCTTCAAAATTTCTTCAAAAACAGATGATTTCTTCTTCTTGATTTTGTGCAATTCTGCTCGGATACCAATTGTTAGGTTACTTTGATGATCAATCTTCAATATACCTAAGAATCCATGGCAGATCTAGATTTAACAATTACGAACATGAGATGGAGATGGGAGTTTGAGAGAAAAAAAGTCAACTTTCAAAGTTTGGTTACACTCTATATTACGTAAACTGAAGTTTACAATGGAGCTCTCTACCAAAATACACTAAGACTAATCTATTTATAGGGTCAAACAATAACCCTTCAAAGTCAAAGTCAAACTATCTAGAAAAGTCAAATACGATGACTTATACAATTATAGACGAAATTAACTTTCAAGATGAATACAATTTAACACTGAAATTCAATACTAACACAAAGACATGAAATATGTCTTCAAAATGGTGATAATCCATGACCTATAGTCTTAGAACTCAAGAAAGTAGGGTAAAACACAATGCATGTGGATTTTAACCCTCAAAAGTGTTATTTCAGTGTTGACAAATTGCTTACTAGCACTTTTCCATATCTTCCAAAATAATAGTCCAAATGTTATGATTTTTTAAAAGTTTATTTCTTTGAGTTGGGGTTCTATTCCTACTGGAATCATGTAAAAATGTGGTGTTTTGACCCCTCAAACACTTAGAACAAGTTAAGTGTGCAAGTAGTAGGTTCAACAGTAGGTAAATCCTACTATGAACACTCATAACTCTTTGATAACTTCTCCAAAATGTTTGAGTTTTTTTTCTTTTGGAGTTTATTTTAGTGAGTTGTTGTTCATATGCCTCTGGTTTCACTCAAAAATATTGAGTTTTGATCCCTTAAATTCTTGAAACAAGTTTATGGTGCAAAAAGATAATTTCGGACAAAACCTTGCATGCATGTTCAAAACCCCATAACTCTCTCAAAACTTAATGAAAAGGATTAATTCTTCTTCTGGAAGTTTGGTTTATGAAATAACTTTGCAATCCAAGTGGAATCATCGAAAAATATTGAGTTTTGGACTACAACTTTGAAAGGGTGGAAACTGTCCAAAGGATTTTGACACTTAAAAATGTGAAGAGCAATTGAATAACTTAAACACCTCCAAAATTCATGAAATTTGGAAAAAATATGCTCAACTCAGTAGCATAAGTGGTACAAAATTTTGGACAAGAAAATAATTATGGAAGGCCCCTTTTGATGATGATTTCTGAGATCAAAATTCCAGAAAATCAAAATTAACTTTTTGCCCATTTGTAATTTTATGTAAAAAGGACTTTAACCTTAAAATACATAAAATAATGGACAATTTAATGGACAATACTTATATATATCAACTTTAATTCATGAAAATTCAATGGCATTACATAAGATAAAAATTAAACATTATCTATATCTAGACCCGAAAAGTGAACTAATTGCCTACTTCGGATTTCTTAGGAATGGTTAGGCCGGACGTTTAGAGCAACTACACCAATGAACTATCGGATTATCGTTAGCAAACCGGTGAGTAATAAGGGCCCCTTTTTACTGCTTTCATTATTGAAAATTGGGGGGAAAACATGAAAATTTGCAAACTGAACTGTTTAGTTGAACAATGTTGAAGTTATAAAAATTGACTATTATTGCAGTATGGTATTAAAAATAAGTTGATGTACTTGTGTTTAAATGTAAAAAGTCCCCTTCGCGTAGGCTACTAGTTAACTCAGGAAAGAGCCGGGTAAATAGTAATTGTGAATATTGCTATTGTGATTTGACAGTTCCACCGAGGGCGGGTGCACATTACTAGTTTAATAGTTCTACTCATGTGTGCGAACGGGCCACCGCTGAGGTAGTTCTATAGACGAACCGTGGTACCAAAGTGAGCGAGCGGGCCACTTCATGGTAGTTCGTAAAATCTAAGGGGCGTATTGGTCGAAACGGATATGTAGTGGCTCGAGTTTAAGCATCGTTAAAATATTCATTTTACCTTGTGCAAATTTACAAAATAGTTTGCAAGAATTAATTTCTGCATTGTAAAGTATTTTGTGCATATAAAAACCCGTGAACTCACCAACTCTTTGTAGTTGACATTGTTTTATGTTTCATGCTTTTCAGGAAATTAAGTAAATATTGAAGTCTTGGATGCACTTTTGTGATGACACCGACTTTTTATTTTTAGAATGTAACTTTTGTAAAATATCATACTGTCTCCGACAAGAGCAGTTTGGTTATGGATTGTAAATTTTTAAACTTGTAAATTTTAATGGTGTTATCTATTACGTAGTGCTATGAAATGCTTAGTTGTTACATCTGGTGTTTCCGCTTTAGCGGGGTGTGACAGATTTGGTATCAGAGCCTAAGGTAATAGAGAATACCGGTTTTCCTAAACCTCAAACTATAACCACATATTTTCAAAACGGTTTTCAAATGATTTTAGAAATACAAAGCATGTCACTAGTATAACCGAAAGATGAGTGTCACGTTATTATACTTCAATTAAACAAATCCTGATCACCTATGTTTAATTTAAGTATGTATAATAGGAGATTTGAATCGATTATATTGGAAACATGCTCAAACTAAATTTTTTTTTTTAAAACATGGAAAACATGATTTTGTGTGCGTTTGCATAAACATTACGCGTCCTAAGCACTTATAGATGGTACATTTAGTAATTAAGTATGTTATTATTGCATTTCACTATGTCCACCTCATCCACCCCTAGCGAATACTCAGCCGATGAATCTGGCTACATGACTAGTCGACCTAGGAGAAACCCGTCGATCAGTGAAGAAGAAGACCCGTCCGAGGATGAAGATACGGAAACTAGTGGTACACCTGCCATATCTCCTACCTCGGTATTACCGCCACCCATATCTGAGCGAGTGCCCGAGATTCCGTCAAGGACGTTGCGAGGGCCTAGGGTTAGGGTTACTGCTAGGAAGAGTGTCCCTCTACCTAGGCGAGTGACTTTCGAGAATTCCACGAGAGCAAGAGGGGAGTCATCCAGACCGCAGCCTAGGAGCGAAACCTCTCGAGTGGTGACCAGAGTTCTTGTAGGATACACTCAGGGCATGACCCTTGATGAGTGAGAGTGTGTTAGGATCAAGTGCTTACCCACTACACCAAAAACAATTGCCTTGGTGAAGGCGCAACCTTATTTCCTTTATAGCGTAGCAGCCAGCGCCACGTTTCGATTTAGGAAGATGCTGGAACCGTGGCCAACAACCCCCCCCCAGCATCTGCCGATACTAATAAGAGCTTCATTAGAAGTCAATGGCCCCGCAGCATGCCTTTCTCATAGTTATGCACTCCTTGCATATTATGCACACCATGGGATTCGAACACGTGACCTGCTTGCTCTGATACCAATTGTTGAGTCCAGATTTCATACAAACATGGAATAATCTTCATAGATTGTGATGAACTTCAAAGTAGAAAGAAGATATTCAAGAAGATGATTAGATTGAGAGGAGAGAGAATATTACATCAGCAAATCTTGATTTTCAGATTAATGACAAAGCTTAATTAGAATTACAAGGTAAATCCTATTTATACTAGAAAATGTAAAGACTAAGCTATTACAAGGAAACTATACTAAGGAGAAACTTGAATACAACTTTAAGCACTAACTTGAACCCAACAGAGTGGGTTCAGAACATAGCGTTAGAGTCACATACTCACCAGTCCGGACTGGATTATCATCACTATATCCTAAATGGCTTGACTAATATTTTGGAAGTACACAACCAGCATATGACGAGGACTTTGGATGCCGCCATCGCTGCTAGAAGGGAGATTAGGAGGTTGTATAAATTCTTGCTAGTGGGTGTACTTGTGGTGTTGATGTTAGGACTGCTGATCTAGGGGATTCTGCTCTATAGATGATGTTTAGTACTAGAAACTTTCCCTCTTTTGATAAAACTTAAGAACTTATTTGGTGGTTTGTAATTGACTGTAAACTTTTGGTATCTTTTGGAAGACGTTTAATTGTATGTACTTGGTTGAACCTTTGTTAATTATGAACTTATTTTGCATGATCATGTATATGTTTGAATGTTAGCTACAAGATGAATATCTTATGTTATGTATCATCTAGTTGATTATAACCTATATGACAATGGTATTAATATGGAAATAACCAGATTCCCATTTGAATTAGGCTCTAGAAAATGCTTCCAAGGAGAGAGAATCCTGAGGTTGCACGACTTGTGTCTGAACAACTTATAGCGGCACTCCCAAACATTTTCAGTCAAGTAGCAGCAGGCTTGAACGCCAACCAACAAAACAACCCAGGGACTAGAATAACTAGAGAAGGCACTTACAAATCCTTTAGGACCTGCAACCCGAGAGAATTCCATGGAACTGAAGGAGTAGTAGGATTACTAACATGGATTGAGGGTATAAAGTATGTTCTTCATATCAGCAAGTGCACTGAAGCAAACAAAGTAGAATACGCAGCTTATTTATTGCAAGGACGAGCACTTACTTGGTGGAACACACTAGTGCAAACTAGAGGACGAGAAGCGGCCAACCAACTTAAGTGGGAAGAGCTCAAAAAGTTACTTAAGGATGAGTATTGTCCGAGGAGTGAACTCCAGAAATTAGAGATGGAACTATGGAACCACGAAATGAAAGGGGAGAATATAAATGCTTATATTGCCCGATTCCCGAGGAGAATCGAGTCGAAAGATACATTTGTGGTTTATCTCCGGAAACTCGTGGGAATATCACTTCAGCACACCCAACAGCCTTTCTAGAGGCAATAAACATAGCAACCAAGCTTACCAACAATGTCGTTCGATCCGGAGAAATCACGAATGACAAAACCAAGGGTAAGAGAAAGATAGAAGAGCATGGGAACCAACGACCTAGAGGAAGGTTTGATAAGAACCGAAAGGTAGTGGGAAACTATGGGGTTCGGATCCAGGAAGTAGGCCAAGGAAACTACCCTAAGTGCGACAAATGTAAATACCCACACAGAGGGAAATGCATCATTTGTCACAAATGCAACAAGGGAGGCCATCTCGCAAAAGATTTCCGAAGACGATCGTGTTTTGAGTGTGGAAGTCTGGATCATTTGCGAAATGAATGTCCGAGAAGGAATCATAGACCAAATGTTAACCAAGCATGACCAACCCCAGGAAACCCAGGAGGTTAGGCGCGGGGCCGAGTATTTGAAATTTGAGCGAAAGAAGCTAGGCATGATCCCAACGTAGTCACACGTACGTTTCTCTTGAATAATCATTTTGGATCAGTATTTTTTGACCCAGGAGCAGATAGAAGTTTTTTATCGTTAGATTTTAAGCCGAAAATTAACTTAAAGACACAAAAGTTGAAATAAGTTTACGCAATTGAATTTGCCAATGGTCAGGAAGTTAGGGCTAGAGACGTAATTATGGATTGCACTTTAAGCTTAGCCAAAAAGGATTTTAGTATAGACCTTATCCCGATCGAACTAGGAAGTTTTGACATAGTTGTAGGCATGGATTGGCTATCCAAAAATCAAGTTGAAATAGGTTGTTCTGAAAATATTATCTGAATCCCGCAAGAGGGAGGCGAGACACTCGTAGTTCAAGGAGAGAAGTCCGACCGGAAGATTAAGTTAGTATCATGCATGAAGACGCGGAAGTACTTAAAGAAGGATTATGTCGCATTTTTGGCACACGTTATAGACAAGAAGGTCAAAGAGAGACGCATGAAATATTTCCCCGTAGTTCGAGAGTTTCCTGAAGTATTTCCTAAAGAATTACTAGGATTACCCCCACCAAGACAAGTCAAATTTGGTATCGACTTAATTCCCAGAACTGCCCCAGTGGCAAAATCACCATACCGATTGGCCCCATCGGAAATGCAAGAATTGTCAGGACAACTCCAAGAATTGTTGGATAAAGGATTCATAAGACCTAGTTTTTCACCATGGGGAGCACCAGTCCTGTTTGTCAAAAAGAAAGATGGGTCAATGCGAATGTGCATCGACTATAGGGAGCTTAATAAGTTGACCATCAAGAATCGATACCCTCTTCTCGAATCGACGAGTTATTCGATCAACTTTAAGGTGTCGTATACTTTTCAAAGATCGATCTTCGATCCAGATATCAACAAATGAGAGTCCGTGAAGAGGACATCCCCAAGACGGCATTTAGGACTCGGTACGGACATTACAAGTTCTTGGTTATGCCTTTCGGGTTAACCAATGCACCGGTTGTCTTTATGGACTCTAATCCTTGGACCATGAAAGGTTTGAGGTGGAATATTGGGCACTGACTCCGAAGGGGGCAATATGGACGCAGGTGATGAAGCAGGTGCCTCGCTAGTCGCTGTGTCCTCATGCTCATAAGGGTCTACCTCTTCATTGGTGGATGAGTTCCTTCTAGATCGGCGAACCACATAACCGGATTCGTCAGTCGAATATTCATTAGGAGCAGATGATGACATAGTGATATGCGATATTAACAATCTTAATTACGAAATGTACCTTCTATAAGTGTTTAGTGTTATAACAAAAGCTTCTAAGCAAGGCTAAGGGTGGCAATCAAGCTAGAGCCTCTGGATACCAAAGTCTCTGGTTGCATTACCAGACCCTCTAGTTGCAATACTAGAGCCTCTGGTTGCATTACCAGACTTATAAATTTTTTGGCTTCTAGTTCATCGGTCCTCTAGTTCAACTTACATACTTAGAAAAGTAATGGGTTTCTCGTCCATCGGTCCTCTGGTTCCACATACATACTTAGCAAACCAATGGAATTCTAATTCATCGGCCGTTGGTTCAACATCCATACTTAGAAAAATATTGGATGACTCGTCCATTGGTCCTCTGGTTCCACATGGACACTTAGCAATATAAGGAATTTCTAATTCATCGCCTCTGGTCCTTCTAACCAGCGCTTCTGGTTCAACATGGACACTTAGAAATATAAGGAATTTCTAATTCATCGCCTCTGGTCCTTCTAACCAGCGCTTCTGGTTCAACATGGACACTTAGCAATATAAAAATTTCTAATTCATCGCCTCTGGTTCTTCTAACCCGCGTTTCTGGTTCAACATGGACACTTAGCGATATAATAAATTTCTAATTCATCGCCTCTGGTTCGTCTAGGGCGATGGATATTCAAAATTTATGCAAACACACACAATCATGCTTTTCACAATAATTTCTTAATTGGAGCATATTTTTAATACAATCGATTAAGTTCTCTATTATATGTAAATTAAACATAAGTGATCAGGCTTTGTTTAATTGACATATAATAATGTGACCCGCTTTGTATATATATATATATATATATATTTAAATCACTTGAAAACTGTTTTGAAAATATTTGGTTATAGTTTGTGGTTTTCAAGGAAAAACCAGTGTTCTCTATAACTGAGGCTCTGATACCAAATCTGTCACACCCCATTAAAGCGGAAACACGAGATGTAACAGGTAAGCGAGTCACCGCAACAGTTAATAAATAACACCATAAGTTTTACAAGATTACATCCATAACCAAGTTGGTATTTGAATACTTCAAACAAAATTTACAAAATAGACAAAATCATTGTTGTTACAAATATGCTCCATTAACTTCACTTCTTTACTTAATTCCTAAAAAGCATGAAACATAAAACAACGTCAACTACAAAGAGTTGGTGAGTTCACAGGTTTTCATATGCACAAAACATTACAATGCATAAATCATTTCTTGCAAACTCATACATAACTTTTGAACATAATAAATTTAAATTATTAACGATGTTTTAAAAACTTGAGACGCTACTGAGCCTTTCCTGACCAATGTGCCCCATTATTTTACGAACGACCATAAGTAGCCCGTATAATCATTTAGGTCCCACAGTTCGTAGCAGTACTAATTCAGCGGTGGTCCAAATTCCACATGATTAGACTAATAAAATTGTTCGACCGATACTAGGGAACCGCCCACATGATATTGTCGGCTTTGGGCTGCCCCTCCTGGAAACAACCCCTCACGGCTTTAAAACGCGTCACTGGTAGGAGTAAGATCCCCCCTTCCTTATAAGGAAGACGAATCCCCCTAGCCTCACCGATGTGGGATGCTCCGGCATTGCTACAGGAGCATTGGGTTTAAGAATCACGGATTTTACCGGCTCGAGGGAACGATGAGGCGGAAGTCCCAACATTCCCCCTCACATTGGTGCGGCCCTAGCTCTGATACCAATTGTTGGACCGATACTAGGGAACCGCCCACATGATATTGTCCGCTTTGGGCTGCCCCTCCCAGCAACAACCCCTCACGACTTTAAAACACATCACTGGTAGGAGTAAGATCCTCCCTTCCTTATAAGAAATTCGAATCCCCCTAGCCTCACCGATGTGGGATGCTCCGGCATTGCTACAGGAACGTTGGGTTTAAGAATCGCGGATTTGACCGGCTCGAGGGAACGATGAGGCGGAAGTCCCAACAAAAACGTAGGTAATGTACACCATTTTCTTGGTGGGACTGTCAACACAATAGCGGCTATCCACAAATACCACGGCTCGAGGACATGCCCGAGTTAACAAGTAGTGTTTACGGACGTGGACTTTATTTGTAAATATACTCTCAAGTACATCCATTTATCATTTATATCATGGTGCAAAACAGTCAATATTTCTTGACATAAACAAATCTTGACTAAACAGTTCTTTAGTCCAACAGTTTCATAAACAAACAGTATAGTTTACATAGCTTCGTGCTTTTCCCCCATTTAAATAAACAAAAACATTAAAAGTGGGGCCGTGAATTACCACTTGTTTGCTGTTTTGAATATCCAAGAGCTTGACAATGCTAGAACCTCTAATCGTCCACCCTAGACTTTTCTAAACAGTCCAACATCCAGAAATTAGATCATTTATAGGTTCTCGATAAAGATAAAGTTAAGTATGTCTTATGTAATGCCATTGAATTTTCATAATTTAAAGTTGATACTTATATCATTTGCTCTTTGAAATAGTCCAATATTTTACACCCAAGTCTTCAACATATGAAGAAACACTTAGATAGAATATAAATTCAAAATGTGGAATTTTTGGTCTCCCAAATCACTGACAAAAGGAACCTTCCATAACTCTTTTTGAGTCCAAATTTTTATATCATCAATAGCAATGAGTTAAACAGAGTTTTCTTGAATATTAAGAATTTTGGATGGGTTTAAGGCACTCATTAATACCCTACAACTTTGAGTGACATAGTCCCCAAGACAGATTGCACACTCTTCGAGTGACGGCCATTTGGGGGTCTAAACTCATCATTTTTCAGTTATTTTACTTTATTTTTAAGATAACACATAAAGCTAACTTCCAGAAAAAGAATCACCCATTTTTATTGAGTTTTGAACGAGATATGACCGTTTTAAAATGCATGCAAGATTTTGTCAGCATTGCTCTTTTTGCAGCATAATCTTGTATCAAGAACTTGAAGGCTCAAAACGTAATATTTTTGAGTGAGACCAGTTGCAGTAGAAAGATAACTCATCATAGTACGCTTTAGAAGAAAAATCAGAACATTTGGACTTTTATTTTGAAAGATACAGTCTACACAAGTGCTAACAGAATCTGTCAGTTTTCAAAATACATATTTTAATGATTAATTTCCACATGCAATGTGGTTTTATCCTACTTTCTTAGAGTTCAAAGTTTGTGGATCATAGATTATCATCATTTTGAAGACATTTTCATGTCTTTGATGTATAATATCCCCTTTCGAATTCTCCAGAAAATTTAATTACAAAAATCAAGAAGAAGGTGTAGAAAATGAGAATCTTTGTTATTATATAAAGGTAAGATAACTAGTCTATTACCTTTTGCTTGAAATCTTGAATATTCTTCAAGATTGACAGATTTTTTTTATGCTTGAAGATGAAATCGGCTGGAGGGGTATGGTTTAGAGAGAGAGAGGTTAGGGAGAGGAAAGGTTTATGCAAAAATTAGGATGAAAAATGGGAGTTTTCAACGAATGTGGGTTATTTACATGTAGGTTTAAAGAAAGGAAATGAGCTGGCCTTATTAGAGCCCAAATCCATACTTGATTATTTTTATTTTTATTAAAATAAGGCCCATTTAAAGTAAAACATAAATATAATTGTCAAAGACTGATAAAATATCAGTATTAGGTCAAAATTCCGAATTTTTGTAAAATCATTTGAACATGTAAATGAGACTTTTATATTTTTATTTTGGATTTTATGATATCAACTTTATTATGTTTGGAGAATTTTTTATGTATTTGGCATTACATAAGTTAACTTTATCAGTTACCCTTCGGAATAGGATTTTCTGAACTATATTTTGGGAACTAAGTCAGATGAATTCTGATCAACATGACTAGATCCTAATATAATTCTTAATTTTAAAAATCCTATAAGGTGCTAACCTAACGCCCAAAAATGGCGGATGTCAAAGTAGACCGCATAAGTCATCTGGAAAGACTTCTGGATATTTACTAACAATCAGAATCCATTCGTGCTTTCCTTTTTCTTTCCTTGCATCAATTGCATAGGCCAAATATCCCTGACACTTTTTCTAAATACTCTTTTAGGCTTTTAATACAGATAAAAGGCTGGTATGATGATTTTGACGATCAACATAAATAACAACTGATCCTCTGTCTGGTAAAGCAATTCTGATCATTTTTCTATTGTAGACAATATTGGCTTGATTTTCTGTCAACCAATCCATTCCCACTAGTACATCAAATTCTTTCATCGGCATTGGGAACAATCGAATCGGTAATTCACACCCCTCAAGAACAATGGCACAGTTACTGAACACAGAAACAACAAATTCTTGACTATTAGAAGTGTGAACTACTAATTTGTCGCTAAGTGGCACCTAATTCATGCATACATATTTGGCAAATGATGGTGATACAAACAAAAAGTTTGCACCAGAATCAAATAGCACCTTAGCATATAGAGAATTTACGAGAAATGTACCTGTTACTACATATGGTGTGGTTTCAGCCTCGTTCTTAGTCATCTGAAATGATCGACCACGTGCCCCTCCTTGCCCTCCTCTACTTATATTTGGTCATCCACGGGCACTTGAGGTATTACTTCCCATAGTCAGCTGTGGAGTTTTTAATTGTGGGCAATTAGGTCAAAGATGATTCGTTGAATTGCAATTGAAACATCTTTTAGCAATTGGGTAGTTACTTGACAAATGACCCGCTTTACCACACTGATAACACTTCCTCAAATCTATTTTTACAATCGCCTTGATGAATCTGATGACACCGGGAACAGGCTTTTCCATTAAATTTCTGAACAAGTTTATTGCCATATTTCATAGATTTTGGTCCCCGATAACCTGTTGAAGGTCCTTCCCATTTTCTCTTTTCAATAACTTTTCCTTCTTCTTGTCTATGCTTATTCCTTTCAGTCACCTCTGCCGCATCCACGGTCAAAGAAAACGTAGCATGGTTCATGGCAATCACAAATTCCCGAATTGATGGTTTTAAGCCCCAAATATATCTTTCCACTTTTTTTAGATTAGGATGAGATATAGTGCTCAACTAATCGAGAATATTCAATGAACTTCTCTGTATACTCCTGAATAGTTCTTGTACCTTGTTCTAGTTTCAAGAAGTCTTCTTCCATCATGGCTGCTTTAGGACAAAAATGTTCTTTAAATCTATTTACAAACTCTGTCCAAGATAATGTTTGTAGAATATCTGTTATGTCCAATGATTCGACTTCCCACCAGAACAGTGCATTAGATTTCAACATAGAAACAACAAATCTGACTTTATCTCCCTCTGAACATCTGATAGTGTTGAAGACAGACTCTATTTCTCTGATCCAACACATGGCTTTAACCGAATCTCGTTCTCTATAAAAGTTTGGAGGTTTTCAAGTTAGAAACATTTTGATATCTCCCTCGTTGTTGTTTATAACTGGAATAGATGAATTGATTTCAACTCTTTCGGTTTCAATTCTGGCAGGTATCCCCATGATGGATGTTAATTGTCACACCCCGCTAAAGCGGAAACACGGGATGCTAACAGACTAGCGAGTCTTGGCAACAGTTTAAGAGAAACACATTTTTACAAAGATTCACAATAAATAGATCATCGACTTAACAGTATTCCAAGGTTACAAAAGTATTTTTGAATACAATAAAAACTGTCTTAATCGATGTGATCCAAGTAATGCTCCCAGAATCCACATAACTTACTTAGTACATGAAAAGCATGACATAAAACAAAGTCAACTACAAAGAGTTGGTGAGTTTCACGGGTTTTCACATGCATAAAGACATTAGATGCATAAACCAAGTAATAGCAAGCATATGCGATTTCATTGCACTCAATAAATGTAAATCTTATACGATGAAATACTTGAGATGCTACTGAGCCTTACCTGACCAACTTGCCCCATAATTAATCGAACAACCCAAAAGTAGCCCGTTCACTACTTAGGTTCCACGGTTCGATAAAGCACTAATTCAGCGGTGGTCCAAATTCCACATGATTAGGCTAGAAAACATAGGTAATTATGCACCCCTTTCTGGGTGGGACTGTCAACACAATAGCGGCTATCCACAATACCATGGCCCGGGAATGTACCCGAGTTAACAAGTAGCGTGTACATACGGGGACTTTTATTTGGAAACATATATTCTCAAGCATATCAATTTAGCATTTATATAATAGTGCAAAACAGTAACAAATACAACCTAGAAACCTGACTATGCAGTTCCATAGTCCGGAGGTTTCAAAGAATTAAACATGCAAAGCTTGCTGTCATGCTTCTCCCCCATTAAAATATCAAAAACAGTAAAAGTGGGGCCGTGAACTCACTGTTTGGCAAATATCAATTGTTTCCTTACGAGACCTGCTATCACCAGCTTGGACTTCCTGACAGAGTAACCAATACTTAATAATAACTTTTAAACCTCCAAAAATTAAGTTGGGTAAAAACTGTTATTAATGCAATCCGCCAGATTCTAAGACCAATGTAGCGGATACTTTAATTATTAACTTTAGCAAATATCTTCAAAATTCAAATAATGGCATCAATTAATGTCCTTCCAAAGCGATTGATGGCAGCTGCCATCTGTTGGAAATTGAAGATTCTGGGTGGATTTAATACCCTTCCCAAGAACAATTAAAACCTCGAGTCACACACCTCCCCAAATCCGGTTGCATGCCTAAGAATGGCAGCAAATGGGGATGGTTTTGACTCTACATTTCCAAGAATAGAGACAGAAAATACCCCAAATTCTCATTTCTTGAGTAAGATCCAGAWARAAAAAKWAAACAATTGGGAAWTTTTGGGTCTCRGAAAGCTACAAGATGAAAAATTTGATTTAGAGATGCATGCRAGACCCAAGTCACCCGAAGGTGCAATCGGTCCCTAGAATGTAAGAACTCTCTTCTTCTCTTTTGGGATTAAAAAGGTTTATGGGTCACAGATTATCATCTGATGAAGACATATGCATGTCTTCGATGGATAATCTCACCATCTTTAATTTCCGAAACTTGAGTTGAGCTGGAAGAGAAAAAAGGAATTTGAACACTTTAAAGAGGAATAGATGACTTTAGGAGCATACCTTTTTGAAGACGAGGCAGAAAAGAACAATTCGAACACAGCAGCGATCTTAAACTTGCAGGGAGAAGAGTTCGGCTCGAAGGTGATGAACTCTTTTAGAGAGGGAGAACAAGAAAGACTAGAGCTTTTTGAATAATGAAGAGTTTTTAAAAGAGAWGGGGGGTATTTATATGAGGCTTCAAGAGGAGTAGTGGGYTGGCMTCTAAAGGCCCAAGCCCAAGGACTTATACATTTCCTTAAGTTAAGACCCAAAAATCTAAAATAACCAAAATGTCCAAGTCTGGAACAAAACCAGCTGCCACACAAAAATGATCAAGTATGGGCAACCAGCGCTTCAGAAAAAAGACAACAGAGCCTCTGTGAAGAGACACAGAGTCTCTGTGAAGAAAATACGCCAGAACTTCTGTGCAGAGACACAGAGCTTTTGCAAAGATATACCAGAGCCTCTATGTAGAGACACAGAGTCTCTGTGAAGAAAAGACGCCAGAACTTCTGTGCGGAGACACAGAGCTTTTGCAAAGATATGCCAGAGCCTCTGTGAAGAGACACAGAGTCTCCGAGAAAAGACCCAGTCTCTGTGAAGAGTTGCCGGAGTCTCTAGGAAAAGACACAGTCTCTGTGAAGAGTTGCCGGAGTCTCTGAGAAGAGACACAGTCTCTGTGAAGAGTTGCCAGAGTCTCTGAGAAAAGACACAGTNGAGTCTCTGAGAAAAGACACAGTCTCTGTGAAGAGTTGCCAGAGTCTCTGAGAAAAGACACAGTCTCTGTGAAGAGTTGCCAGAGTCTCTGAGAAAAGACACAGAGTCTCTGTGTCTGTCGCCAGAGCCTCTGTGGCTATCATCAGAGCCTCTGTGGCTGACGCTAGAGTCTCTGATCGAGTAGGCAACCTCTTTAAGATCATACTCTGGATAAGGTTAATCCTTAAAGACATAGTTTTCTAATGAGGATTCCGAGATAAGGTCTTAACCTGGAAATCCAAAAGTGCAGAGTTGTTACATTAATGTTTCTCTTAATTTTCCTATTTCCTCTACTAACTTATCTTTGGTTACATAATGTAGCTGGGGTATCTGCTCTCGATTAACATTCTCAAAATTAGATTCTCCATGGTCAGCATGAGTCTCAAATTGACTATTTCTACCTCTAGTTTTGCCCTCTTCCTCTGCCACTACCCTCTGATGTATTAATAGGAGCAAGAGCAGGGGAATCCTCTGCATTATTAGGATTGGGGTGGATGATCCTTTCAGACATTCGGGATCGACAAGTCATCTGCAAAATTTCAATGTTAATAATCACGTATTCACATTCCCAAATATAATAAAGTGTCCAAGTTCAGTTATGTACCTGTAGATTTAAATATACATTGGCTAGATGTAATTCGAATGTACCTTACACACTGATCCCTTAACTTATCATATTTATTTCCAATGGTGCTAACTATGTCTGGGACCCTTAATATGCAATGAAATAGTTTAAGTTTATGTATCATGCTTTGAATACCTAAATCCCTTAAACTCAGACCCTGATACCACTTTTGTAACATCCCACATCTCATATTGCATATAACACATAATTTATTCAAAGAAATACATGTTTTACACCACATAGGTCACTTAGTACAAGAAACTAAGATACAAAATACACAAGTCAAAAATTCCAAAATACAGGCTCTTGTACTACATAACACTCAATCTTTAAAACTAAACACATCTATAAGCTGATCATATAGTTATGCACATAAGGAATCAAATTATATTTCCCCTTTTCCTTTACTATCATGGTACTCATCTGTTCCTGCAATACATATTTGAAAGGCAAAATGAGGGTTAGACCTGAAGGTCTAGTAAGATCTCTTTTTTCTTGTAATTGCAAGGTGAAGTCCACCAAAACTTTATTTAAAATCAACTTTTTATTTAATGAGAACATACAACTGTAATTCATAACGACCAGCATTGCTCTGGTTGTAAAAACTAGACTTAGAAAGATTTTTCATCAAATAGCAGAACCAGAGCCCCTCTAGTTCCTTTGACCATAACTTATGGTTCAACCAACTAGAGTTCTTCTCAAGTTCAACATTCATATAACTACCAAATCAAGTACAAAAGATGGATGTAAATGTTTCCAAGTGTAAAAGAGTAAATCAAATCTTATATAGGACCAGAGCCTCTAGTCCTACTAACCAGAGCCTTTAGCACAAAAACCAAGACCAACCAGAGCCCCTCTAGTTTCTCTTTCTTTGCTAAAGTCTTTTTGTATAAGAAACTTTTCTAAAAATAAAAGCAAGAAGTCTTTTAAATAATTTTGAAATATAATCTTTGACACAAAGCCTCTATACACTTTATACGGAGCCTCTGGTTTACGTAAAAGGTTTTGTAAAAGTCATGTATCATAGCCATATATTATCCAAAGCCCCTTTGGTTCTACTTTGAGGAATGACCAGAGCTCCTCTGGTTCCTTTCAAGGAACAACCAGAGCCTCCCTAGTTCCTCATAAATCATACATTTTGTCAAAAGTATGTTTATCCAAAACCTCTGGCCATAAGCCAAGTTTTCCCCTTCTCAATAACATCATTACTACCATTTCTTAGAAGAGCAACATTCCTGAGCCCTAAAATCACAAAGAAGTAAGAACTCAAAACTATTGCAATCTTAAAAGACATAATAGTAAGAGCTATAATAACAATCACAAATACAAATGTCACCCTTATATCCAAAGGTACACCTCTCCTTGATATGCCACCCTTATATCTGAATGTACACCTCTCCTTGATATTCTACCCTTATTTCGTCATTAAAATCTATAGATTGTTTCCAAACAAGAGAGATCGAAGTCACAACTGTCTTGAAGGAACATCCTCTATAGTTTTTGACCAATAACAGTTTCAAAACAGTTTTATTCCAAAACTTTGAAACTCAAGAACCAACAGTTCTTTAACATAATTTTCTAAACTCAAAACCTTTTTAATCCTTAAAATTGGATATCATCTTCAACTGTTAAAAAGAAGCAGAATCTTCTTTATTTCTCAAAAACAATTTCCAAAACCCAAATTTAAAAAGCTCAAATCAACTGTTGAAGCAGTTACATTTCTTCATCAAAATCAACTATCAAAAATCACATATTTCAAATAACACCATATAAGGATTTTAATAACAAAAACTCACCTTAATATGCACAGATTATACAGCAAAGCTTCAAATAATCACATAATCTTCAAATCACTTTTATGAAGAAATTCCTTCTCAAGGACACCTTCACCGCCACACACACACACACACACTTTTCTTTTTCTCAAAGACCCAAAATAAGATAAGATTGATCTTATCTTTCTTTATATATATATATATATATATATATTTATCAAAGGCGATGTATGGTTTTATTATTATAGAACTCTTAAGGCGGTGGAAGTTTTATTATTTTTAAATCTCTCCTTCTTAACCAAATTATGCACATGTACAAATATTTTAACAATTTCTCATATATGCATATTATCATACGTGCATATATTTTAACAAGTCTCACGTATGCATAGTAACATATTCACACACACACACATACATATATATATAGACTTGGGATCATGTGAAACCAAGGGTTTTTCGTGAGACCCGTAAGACCAATTCTCAACCCTTGGATTAGATCTACAATCTCAACATTCATAATCATAAAATTGCCACGAGAGTTCTCAATAATCACAAAATTGCCACTGTGCAACTTTAGACCATTAGATCATTAGCTTATAAAGTTGATCAATGAATATAAATTGGTCTCACGGGTCTCACGAAAAACCTTTGGTCTCACGTGAACCCAACCCTATATATATATATATATATATGATCTATGCATTTACTTAAATAAACATCCATATTATCACATATTCACATAAAGATTACCTCAACCATTGTTGCCATAAATCTCGGTCATCACATTCTGTGACATTCTGTCACTTCTGAGTTTCAGGTTAGCACTTTATTATAGATCCTATATTTAGAATTATAAATTTACTAGGATCTAGTCATGGTGGTTAGAGTTCATCTGACTTAGTTCCCAAGTTTAATTTGGAAGATCACACCTTGACGGGTAACCGATAAAGTTAACTTGTGTAATGCC